>NC_084820.1:47920991-48224568 GCF_958449725.1 Rosa rugosa | reverse complement strand
CAAAGTGGGAGTGCATTCGAGTTTTATCTTGTGCTTGTAGAAGTAGAGCTAATAAAGTTTTTGAAAGGAAAAAGTGTGCTTGTCAATTGTGAAAACACCATTGAATATGCTGACATGAAGGGTTTAGGTAACTTCCCCTCTTCTTTGTTTACAGCGCTGGATATCTACTGCTTCTGATTGAGAGGTCAAAAAAGTGCTTAGATTTTTCAGTCACCCTGTACATCGTCCATCTCTTTATCTGCATTGGTTATGGGGGTTGGCCTTCTTCAATAACATGGTGGGTTGTAAATGGTACTGGAATTGGAGTGATGGCTTTGTTAGGTGAATACCTCTGCATGAGACGTGAACTGCAGGAGATCAAGATCACTACAACACGATATCGCTCAAGTAAGAGTCCCCCCACCACTTAGTATGTTAAAGTAAAACTAAAAGTGTGCAAAATAAAATTCTGTTGTTAATATACTTGTTGAATTAAACCTTCTTTTGGGTGCTAGTGATATTTCAGTCAAGTACCATTTTCAATTCAACATCATTAAGGACTTGATTTGTTATGCTGTTCTGCTACATTTTGGTTTGAGCATCAGGAACTTGCACTTCTTTCCTATTTGTTGGTAGTTTTCATTAAATCAAAACTCTTTCTGTTATTTCCTAGATGAAGAGAAAACAATAATCTTGCTACTTTAAATGCCTGCTTATTTAGTGAGATTCTACAGTCTCTAACATGTGTAGGAGGAACCTAAATGCTACAGATACACTGATTTTTAAAAAATGCAGTCACTATTATGCTTAGGTTTCAATTGGTCCAACTCTGTAAGAATTGATAAAAAGCAATTGCATAATTGCCCCTTTCTTTCTTCACAAGTTGTTGTAATGTATGCAAAATTAATTTGGAACCATCTCCATGCAGATGTTTGACCGAGTAGAAATGCAGCATGCAAGAATATTCTGGTGGGGTTATAGAGGATATTTTTTGTTTCTTTGGAGGAGCTTCAGGATAAAGCTCATGAACACCACATCCAATATTGGATGAGAAGAAATACTTTAATCTGTGGATTCTTTTGTCTATGCTGGTGGCAATTACATAGAACTCCTGTAGAAGTTTGACACAGTGCTTCAAATGATGGGAGGTTTGAGCACATGAGACTAGGTATGAAGTGTTATAGGAAAATCATAATGTACAATTTTAGGTGGAGCAATGAATATTGTGCTTCTGATTTCATTCTCTCTCTCTCTCTCTCTCTCTCTCTCTCTCTCTCTCCTGTTCTGTTTCCACATGATAAGCATTATCAATTCAGTTTATGTTGTTATTATTATTATTATTATTATTTTAATAATCTGAATGAGTTTCTTGGTAATTTTTTTTGTTTGGTTGGAATCTGTTGTAGGACGATTTGGAAATTTGCTATTTGTAATACTTGTGCAATTTTTTTTCTCACTTGGCTATATGATTGTTAGTCACATATTCTAGTTTGGCTATGGCTTGTATTTACTGCAGAAAAATGTTAGATTGTAAGCAAATTGCATGCGAGAGTTTGCAAATTGAAAAATAGCATTTGATTATGTCTGAATGGAAAACTTTCTGAAGTTGGACAAAATTGAACATTCTAAGTAATTTTGATATCTCTAGGCAGACTGATAAGGTACTAGCATGTTAGATTTCATGCTTCTATAGAATGTTAAAAGTATGTGAATTCACCTTTCTACTCGTAGTTCCAGTAATTTTGTTGCTCATGTCTATCTTAATTACACTTGGTAAGTAAGAAATTTATCACAATCATTTGTATTTTCGATAAACATGCCTAAGGGTTAGTTAGAAACTTAGAATATTAGAAAAGCTAGATGTGCCAATTTTAGTTTTAGAAAATACATTTTGGAGGTCAATTTTTAGTGCCTTTGAGATGATTTTGCTTCATTGCATTAGAATGAATTTGGTTTTCATTGAGGGTCACCTATCAAGCATAATTGTATACATTTATGCAAATCTTGTCATGTAGCTGACTCTCTCACTATCATCTGTGAACTAACATGGAATTGAATAGCCAGTTAAGTTGAAGCTTAACCATGGTTATTGAACATGGAGGCAAAAAACTTACATGTTTGCTTTTTTTTTTTTGCCTCAGAAAAAATTAGAAGTACTGCTGGCCTCACTAGAGCTCTTCCTAGTCTGCTGATGAATGCAGAGTTAATCTTATATCTTTCCACCCATTGTCCCACTTAAGCTCCCTGAGTTAGGACATCATGTCGATACAACTAGTGTCTGTCTTTTGCAGCCCAGAGAAGTTGTAAAACTCTAAGCCAGATGAAGAAAAACAGTTGTGAACAAATTGTTGCTTAATGCTAGGATTCTAAGAGTAAACAAAAGAGCGGAGATACTGACTTACCTGTCACGTCCAACATTATCCTTCTAATCTGTCATGCAATTAAAAAGGATGAAGGACCATTATCAGTAAACTTTGAAGTTTTATCGCTAAATTGGTCAGGCATGTCTCCCTCACTGCTGCTGCATTCCCTCTCAAGTCTTAATATAAAAAAATAAAAAAAGCTTCAATTTCATTTGTGGTCTGACTAGTTTCATCTCTTAATCTATGTACTATTTGTATCCAGCATTCTTTGAAGTTGGCATATCGAGTAGTGACTAGTAGAAGCAGAGGAATGTAACATTGATGCAAATGGTGTATATATTGCAAGTAAATTGAAAAAGAATGCATGCATAATCGTCCATCGAAATTCTGTCACTTTCTGCAAGTAATGAGTTAATTTGATGAATGATTCTGACTTACTGCTTTATGAAAATTAAAATGGATGTGCCTTTGCAGACTGTTGAGCTACAAGTGTGTTAGCATTATACCGTAGATGGAATGTTGAAAGTACAGGATTCACCATCTTGCTGATATTTGATGGAAATATGTGCCTATATCTGTCTTCGTTCTTCGTTAGGCCTAGCAATTAGTGTGTTGTGTGGATGTCTTGATAAAAAAAATGCTTGAGGAGACATTTTGAGGTCAATTGAAGTTCCTTTTGTGGAGGAACTTGGATCTTGGAACACTAGAAAAGTCAAGGCTCCTCAATTCTTAGTTTTAGAGGAGACATTTTGAGGTTAATTGAAGTTCCTTTGGAGGATTGTGCTTGAAACAGGATTTCACGGAGTGGTTCCTCCCATCAACTGTAGTAGCATAGATACGCTGTGCACTATTGATAGAGAAATTGATAGTGCTGACTTTATGCTCCACCGTTGTTTTTGCCTCAGCATAAATCTATTATTCTTGCATAACATTACTAGAGCAGTCCCTCTATTCCCCATCTTTTAAATTGATGAATGGCATTTAGGGTAAGCTGCTTTTATCACAGCAATGGAAATTGCATAAGTTTTACTATATTTAAGTACAGGTTTTTATTTTGATTTATTAGATCTCACGGCCTTTAGGGCTTTACATATCATTGCTGACTGTGCTTCAGAAATTCCTGCATAAACGACTAACAAGTTCTCTGGGTGTGAATAAACTTAGATTTCAATTTTCCTTGCTCATTATACCTCTTGCCTGGTTTGTGAAATAGAAATTCAATGAATGGGAAGATGAAGCTTATACTATGATCAAAAGTCAGAACTTGCAGTTTAAAAACTTCATAATTTCTAATTCAAACAAAATGGTTCTTTTCAATGGATTCCCCACAAAAAGAAGTACAAAAAAGGAAAAACCGCTGGCCTTACTAAAGCTCTCCCTAGACTGTCAAGCAGTGCAGAGTCAGCTTAGCCATATATATACTTCTCCATCCATTCCTACCGAAGCCCTTTACGAAGTCATGCTCGAGCCTTCCATACTGATGATATGTCAGCTACAGCTTCTCCAACTGTGAGATAGACACCATTTATTCCGAATGACTCCAAAGTCTTTGATTGTTGTAGCTTTTCCATCACACTTCCAACAGGATTTGCCAACACAAGCTAGGGTAGTCAACAACACCAGTACCAAGATAAGAAAAATGTCTTCCCAAAATTCGCCAGAAATTCACTACTGAAGGCAATTTCATTAAACCCTTACCTGAAGCGATCTTTTCTCCAGAATCTTTCTGAGTTCGGACAATGTGTCAATACCACTAGTGTCTATGGCCGTCACAGCTGAGATAATATGTAAAACCGTCAGTCTAATGCAGAAAAACATTTGCAATGGCACTTTTACTTAATGTTATGGTAAAGATAGGTGAAAGAATTCATGAAATGTCCTACCTGTCATGTCTAATATTACACATTTTAATGTGCCCTCATTGTTTGCTTTTATCCTCTCTTCTTCTTCGCGAACCCATCTTAGTATCCTGTAGTAGCAGAATCCGCAAGTTAGAAAACCATGGCCAGAAGTTTCTCATAAATACACCATTTCTTAGTGTCGAAGTGTTTCTTAAAAGTTAAAACCATCTGATACAACCAATCTTTCACATTTAACCCCCATTTGCTAATAACATGAGAGACTTGTTGTATACAACTGTTATAGGGAAGAGTTTCTTGTAAAAGGGGAGTGAAGTAAAACTAACCTTTCTTGTAGGTAAGTTGAATTTGCAAAGTAGAAGGGTGCCTCGATAGCTAGAACAAGAAATGAAGGAATCCTTAAAGCTTCTCTGTATCTACTGAGATTCTGGTATATTTGTGTTCCTGGAATATTCCCCATAGCCAAGGTGTTTGGCCTGGTGACATGAAGAAGGATCTTGAAAACTGATACTGCAACCTGAATGTAAAGATAAGTTGTTAGAGATTGATGATAGAGAAATATCATTTAGAAAAGGAGAACCCAGTTTAGGAATTTTATTTTTTTCTACAAGAAGATTGAAGCTTTGTGAATCCTGTAACTAAATTTTTAGCTTCATTGTCTTGCTTTCTAATCTTAATAACATGGTCAATGAAAAGACAACAGAAAACTTAAGATTAGGAAATCTTACTGCAATTGCGAGACCAGTTGGGACAGAGATGAAAAGAACGCCAAAGAAGGAGCATAAACAGGTCATGCAGTCGAGTTTGTCAACTTTCCACAAGTTATATGCAGCTTGATAATCAATTAGTCCACTCACAGCCGTTAAGATTATGGTAGCTAAGATAACATTGGGGGTGTAATAGAACAGTGGCATTAGAAACAGAAGAGTTATAAGCACAGCTGCAGCCATAATAATGTTTGAAACAACTGTTTTTGCTCCAGCATTGTAGTTCACTGCAGATCTAGAGAATGAACCTGAAAGTAAAGAATGTATTTTTAGTTATTGCATCTAACCAGCGCATTTGCATTGGTTTAGGGTAGTCTAAGTATCACATTGTAGGATCAATCTTTACCTGTGGTAACATAACATGAAGAACAAGAACCACAAATGTTCATGAGCCCGATTGCCATCATTTCTTTGTTTCCATCCACTTGGTAGTTTTTCAGAGATGCAAATGTTCTTCCTACTGCAATTCCTTCCTATAATATAAAAACAATGCTTGTATAATAGCTGTAGGTGTATAATACTTCATAAGAGTCGATAATTAATGAGAAGCTCTTGCATACAACAGTTGCATATAACCCCTAAACATCACATAATTGATCGAATGATCAGCATGTGCAGGTTTAGCGGATGTATGCCGTGCTTTTTCTAGAAAAATGTACCAAACTAAAAGAGAAAGGGTTAATCTTCAAGGTGACTTACGGTCAGAGACAAGATCCCAGTGATAAGGCCAGTTTTCATAGCAAGAGCAAGGTAAGGGCCATTGAAGTACAGCATGTTTGATGAAGGTGGATTAAGACCCTTTGGCAAATGACCAATCTGTTACATAATCCTTCAACTTTAGAGAAGTAATTTAACAAGAATCTTCCATACATCACCAAATTTAGACGTTAGTTCTTACAAAGGAAATACGAGGATTCTTTGAACGGAGGAGGAAGACTATGAGTGTGGAAACAATAACTGATGTTAATGGAGCTGCTGCTGCAACCCAGAAGAGTTTTGGGTTTCTTTTGCTCTGTTCAAAACAAGAAAAACAAACGTTTCAACATATTATAACTTGGAAGAAATTGACACATACTTGTAAGTGATGGTGTTGAAAGTATAGAAAGACACTTACAATATGCCTGGTTGTGAATAGAAACAGCAGGAAGCTGAAGCCCATCACAATTGTTTGCCATGACCACTGCACATCAGAAAGAAATATTACAAACCCAGCTCTACCATCAGTAACTTTTCTGTTGGAAGCACAGTAGACTTTCATTAATATTCTTACCAGTAAGTGCTTCTTACTTTCTTAGCCCCCAAAACACCATGTATTTTCAACCGATTACCGACCATTGCTAAAAGAGTTTATCAAACTTAGACTACCTCCCGAGTCCCGACAATATAAAACTCTAGCTTTATACAATCGGAGATTAACTTGAGATTGGACTGAACTATCAACCAATACATTAAACAAAGTTACGTCTCTGTATCGAATTAATCTACTTCGTACTTGTCAAAAGTACTTCTTAGCAGACAGACACATGAAATGACCTTAAATTCTTCAGCTGTTGGAAACATGAAGTAAAGCAAGTGGGAGATTCTCTTATTATAAATTAAAAAAAGGTTAACACCTGTTTGGTTATGATAAAGCGTCGTCTAGATACCTTCCAGTTTTATACGTATACTTGGAACCTTTTGATCACTATGAGAAAGTAACCTCTAGAAAATAGCAAAGCAATCTTTTTCTCAGAGCATTAGTAACAGTAGCAACGACATTCTTCCCAATAGTACCTTTCATGATTTTATTCCATGATTTTGCTTGTACCCAAAAGTCTTAGTCTTTTTGTCCTTAAGAAATGAAGAACAAATTGCTAGATCTTGCTCAAGGAACTTAATTACCTCTCCTCTGTTGCTGAAAACTGACGCCATGACTGGAATAAATTGCATTTTGGTGGTGAAGTGGACGATCCCAAGCAACCCTTTCAACTGTTGCAAGGACACAATGACTGCTGCACCGGCCATAAATCCAACTAGAGTTGCCTTTGACAGAAAATCAATTATGAAGCCTAGTCTGTAACAAGATATCCAATCAATCAGTTAGGAACTCTTTTTTCAACAATAGATATTAAACTTTTTTTTTAAAATAAGGCGGAAAAAAAATTAGTACCCAAATAACATTTTATAAAATGGATCCACATATTTTGTATTAGAGGGTTTATAGCCCTAGAAAGATACTTTTTTTTTTTTTTTTTTGACTTTGTCAAGAGGAACCCAAAGGCTTCCTAGACGGCTAGACCCAAGATAAACCCCTTCGGCGCATGTGAAATGCTCCAACTGTGCATTGCAACACAGTGCCTCGCCACTTTGACAGCTTCGGGGTTCAAACCTAGGTTGGGGAGCACACCCAACTAGGCAAGAACCACTAGGCCACTTGCAGTGGTTCCTAGAAAGATACTTTATGTTAAGAGATCCACATATTTTGTATTATGTTTTTGACGCTCAGCTCAACGCACTAAAACACTTGTTCTCTGTAAATTAGTGGACTTTACATATTTTGCACAAGAGTGGAACACATCAAGCTCGGAGAATCAAAGAATCGTTTTTTACTTTGATTTAAAAAGGGTATAAAATCTATGAAAATTACTAACATCCTCTAAATATTTTTTGTCCGGTAAAAGTAATGATTAATAATATCAGAATGTTGTTACTATCAGTTTTTCTCCAAGTAATTTATTACCTTAGGAAACCCAGAGAAGCCTGGAACAGACCAGCAAAACATGTAGCTGTGAAGGCCAACTTGAGATAAAGAATTGGCTCTTCAGTACTAGAGACAGCCTCACTTAACATTGATCCCATGACTAATGATGCTATTGAAACTGGACCAACAGCGAGATGCCTTGAACTCCCAAGCAGTGAATATATCAGTGGAGGCACAAAACTTGAGTCTGCATAGAAAATCCAATTAAAATTTAAGTGTTCATGGTAATTAATTGTTAGATTTATGATCTAAAATGGGACTTGAGTTCAGGTATTGGTACTAACATAGCCCAACTATTGGTGGCAAACTTGCAAGCTTTGCATAACTGATACCCTGCAAAAATTAAGAAACAAGTTCAATCAGATCACCAAAAACCTGAGTTGTCTTAAAGTTGTAATTGTTTAGGAGACTACCACTATAGGATTATATACCATATTTTATTCCTAGCAGAACATGACCATATGGTTCACATGACAGTTAAAAGACAAGCATTTATATCTAAATGATGATGAATTGAAATTGCATAATCCCCCTTTTGGATTTTTATAAAAACCATAGCCACCTTTCTTTTTTTCTTAATCAAAAGCCATGCAATAACTGCAGAGCACCAAAAATCTGGCTTGTTTGAACCCAATAAATGACAATACAGAATTTGCATATATACCTGAGGAATTGCAAGGCTAGCAATAGTGAGGCCAGAGATGACATCAGACTTCAAAAGCTGAACATTGTATTCAGGACCCCATTGGAAGATTGGGAAGAAGAATTGAAGAGCCAGAAGCAGTTTTGTGAACCAAGTTTGGTTCTTGAATCTATGAAGTGGGTTTTCAGGGAAAAAGATCTCACCAAGCCTATGCTTGAGTTTCTGCAAGGTGCTCTGTTTTGGTGGCAAACAAACCCTGTGAATTTCAGGGGGTGGCATTGCCTCTAAATCTATATCTGATGGGATTCTCACGGTGGTGGTTTGATGATGATCATGGTGGCATGGAAGGTCCTCAACTCTGTTTGAGTTGACACCCATGTCTGATTCTGATCTTCACACTTAAGATCGGACTCTCTCCTCTCCCTCACTAATGCAGAATGAGCACCCTGTTGGAATAAAATGACAGTATGGATTTGTATTTATAGTGATTTTGAAGGAAGTGGGGGTGGCAAGTGTCTGGAAGGCAGTTATCATGCAGTTGTTCTTTTCCTATTAAGGGGTTGTTTGGTCCATTTGTATTCAAAGCTTCTTCTTCTTTTTTCTTTTTCTTTTTTTCAATGATATATTTTTTTTCTTTTCTTTTTTATAAGTTAAAGAAACTTTTCTTTAAACTTAAGAATCAACCTAAATCATAAAAAGGGGAACATCAAAGTCTTTTTCAAAGTGGTCCTTGGTTAATGAATCCATGGCGGTTGTGGGGGTTTAGTCGGTTTACCACGACAATTTCTTGCTTCAATTTTCATCAAAATAAATGTTATTTCGAATTTCTTTGTAAAAGTTTCTTTTTATTACTATATTAGTTTCCAAAACAAGATTTTTTCGTGTTTACTATAATTTTTTTTAAATTTATTACACATTCCACATCTATATTATTATTAAGAGAACCCGTTTTGTTAGCCAAAGTGGACGTGAAAATACACAAAGACCCCCATACCATATATTATTTTTAAATAATTTCTAATATTTGAAGGGTACTATAGTAAATAATAAAATACTGGTAAACAGTTAAAAGAAAAAAAATGTTCCCACTAACTTCCCACTTCCCTATTATGCAGATAACTTCCTACTACCCTCATCTGCAGACAACTCCCCATCTTTTTCTAACTTCAATAATTACCAAGACATAAATATTACAAAAAGAAACTTTAAAACAAAAAATCTTTTTTACATATGCATAGCATATGTGGGCAAGACTAGTATTAAATAAATACAACCAAGAGGTCTAGGTAGCATCTCATGTCTCTCTCTATGGAAAACCCTAGCCGCAAGTGCCGCAAGTGAGTCTTTCTCAAAACTCTTCTCACTCATCCGGTGACGCGTCCTATGGACGTTGTTACCGGACGGGTAGGCTTAATGTCGCCGTTTATCTGCAAGTAGTGGCGTTGGGCCTTTGGTCGATAGGTTTTGGGGTTGAGGGTTTGCATGGTTTTTGGCCGACAAAGGCTTGGTAGGAGGACTGGAATGGCAACGACTGGTCGGAGTTGGTCGGAGGAGCCGTATGGGAACGCGGTAGAGGGGGTGGCTGGATCGATCTGGTTTGCAGGGTCTGTGGGTGGTTGGTAGAGTGGGGTTGCTTTGATCTATGGTGGTTATGCTGGGCGGACTCTAATCGGATGAGATCTAACCTCTGATCCGGTCTGGTCCGATGTCTGGCCGGGGATGGGAAATTCTAGTTTAGGGGTGATGGCTGGTTCGATCCTAATCTGGCTTAAGGGGGATGGGTGTGGCGGTAGTGTGCTTGTTCGTGACTCCGATGTGGCGACGACGATCTGGTGGGGGAGGTGGTGTGACGGCAATGGCCTCCTGCTCTCTTGGATAGATCTTAGGCCTGTGTCATGACTTTGGGCCGAGGCTCTACTGTAATGGGCCTGATGTGGGCTGAAGTTGAGGTTGGGTCTCAAGTTTTGGTCCCAGCCTTACATTTTATTTCTTTATGTTTTTGTTTATTTATGTTGTTTAGTTTTATTGCATTTTATGCGAGCAATAAGTCCCTACATTAGTTGTGTAGGGCTAGTTGGGCTATATGCATGTGTGTGCACTCAGAGTGCCTTGTCTACTCTAGGTAGGCAGCGAGTTCCTTACTTTGTTAAATGGTCGTTATCGCCTAGTGGCAGGGTGAAGCTGAGTGTCGTCGGATCTATTCTCTGGCAGCAACATAGCAAGAAAGTTGTGTTTATAGTAATTATGCTACGTTGTAATCGGGTTACATATCGAGTTATATTTCCGTTATGTCACTGCTATATCAAAGTAAATGGAGTAGCCAGTAGAGCACTCTTTGCTAGTTGGTGCTTGTTAGAATACATGTCTTCTGTAGAGATTCCTGATATTATTTCGGGACATACTCTAGATGCTTATTGTATTAAGAAGTTTAGGCTCAATGTCTCCCCCTGTATTATGCAGTTTCATTAATCAAGGCTTGAGGCGCACCAGCCCTTTATTAAAAAAAATAATAATACAACCAAACAATAAAACTTGCAATAAATGAAATTCTAATTGATGGAGTTGTAAATTCCATTATTTCAAAATTTCTTAACAATTTATAATTGTCTCATACTCTCATCCAAACACAGTGTTATAGGAATGTCTGATGCATAAATGAATTATGTATTCTTAATAGAGTATCACTATATGTGACTTTAACTAAATCTTTTTTACAATTGGTTAAGGAGTACTAATTTATGTTCTCTAACCAATCGTCCACACTAATTGATACAAAAGTTGGGGCAATTGAGGGGTGCCAATTTCCCCTTCTGGGTTCCGACCTTTTTTTCTGTGCACTTTTTCTTCGTTCATTTTCTCTCTACTTTAAAATGTATATTTACTCACTTTACTTTTGACTTCACATGCATTAAATTCAACAATCAACAATATATAACTTTTTTTTTCTTTCTCTATACTTTTGTATATTTTCTTCATTCATTTCACTAGTTTGCACTCTATTGTAAAACTGACAACCCTAGAAAGTGAGTGCGCGCTAGTGAGTTTTGCATCAGTTTCCTTCCCCGTCCGGCAGCACGTCCTTGGGACGTCGTCGTCGGACGGGTCTGTCAGGTGGTGGACACGAGTGTGGCCTCTTGGCAAGGACAAAGATGTGGTTGAAATGCTGGGATGTCGGCCGCTTGGGAGCCAGATCGGAGCCGTTCGGTTTCCATGGAGGTTGTGGGGGATGATAGGGATACCAAGCGGTACCGATGACTACGGGTGGAGCAGTTTCGGGTCCCAAGACACGGCGGCATGGAGTTCAGGAGGGGGTGAGTCGGATTTGTCAGTTCGACATCCCAGATCTCTTCTGGATCCGGTTTGGGTGAGGTTTGCACAGGCTTGGATGTCTGAAGATTGGGTGCACGGTGGCGTGTTGGTGATTTTGTCGACAAACGGGGGCCGTGATGGGCCGGTGATGGCATGGGTTTCGTCGACAAGCAGGCGCTGTGATGCGCCGGTAATATCAAAGCAGGCCGGACGTCCTGGTGGTGCAAGTGTGCAACGGTGGAGTTGGCGGCGGGGTCGTGTGATTGGTGGTTGGCACTATTCTTTCTTGGTCACCCACGGCTTGGGCTGTTCGGATTTGGGCTGATGGTGTTTAGACTATGTCTTTAGGCCAGGTCAATTAGTCAAACCCGGCTGGTGTTTTTTTCTAGCTATTTTATTATGTTAGTTATAAGTTGTCTTTTATTTTCAATAAGTACCTACCAAGTTCAGGTAAGGGTAATCGGTTGTTGGGCGGTGGATGTGGATGGCAATCGGTTGTTGAGCGGTGGGTGTGGCGGCCTGCTGGGACGAAAGGGGGTTGGGCCGGGTTTAATGTTTATTGGGCCCTTGTTGGTGGGCAGTTTTTAGGTTTTGGTTTCTTTTGTTTTGTTTTTCAGCAATAGGTCATTTTTAAGGTTTTGTTTTAAGTTTTAGCTATTGGGTCGGGTGCACTACAATTTTTGGTATAGACAATATTCTCTTCGCCGGTCGAGAGGTCGTTCCTGTTCTGGAGTTGGGTCAGCAGCGGTGGCGAAAATGTCTGGCGGTGACATACTGGCATAGACAATCATCCTTGGCCTTCTAGTGGGTTGTTCCTATCTGATTTCGGGTCCGAGGTGATGGCGATTTGGAGCATTTGTGGATTGACGGTGTTGACATTAGGGTGGCAATGGTATTAGGGTTTCATTTAGTCTCAGGTCTGGCGGTCCAGCATTTCAATTTGGTCGGGTTCGAAGTCACAACGAGTGTAGACTTGGTCGATCAAAGGCAGGTCAGGAGGACTCTGGGTGGCGAGTTAGTGTTGACAAAGTTGTGTGTCATGGATTCACTGCTCCTGCGCATATTGTCTTTGCCTTTTAATTGTTGTGTAAGTTTTAGTCTGTAGTTGAGTCGGGGTCTTTTTGACTCCATCAGTCAGTCATTTTGGAGTTCCAGTGTGAAGTCCAGTGGTCATCTCTGTGTATGAGATGTTGCCAAAACTCATTGTATCCAGTTCATTATTAATGAAGTTTCTTCTTGATCAAAAAAAAAGTTTGCACTCTATTGTGACATAAGCATTCAACAATCTAAAGATGCATGTTGAAATCAAGAATAGTACAATGAAAGTTGAAGCTAAACCATCCTAATTTAACAATTAGTCATATTTTCTGGTAAACAAATAAGTTAGTCATATTCTTCATAAACTTGGCACTAAATTGTATATGTCAGCTATTAAGAGAATGCTCATAACAGAGAGTACTTCGACAATACATATTACATAAATTGAGGTTTTCAAATATTAATTTTAGAAAGAAAAAAAATTAACCTAACTGTTAAACAACATAGATATGCTCTATCTGATACGTGAATTCTTATAACAGAAGTTCACACTTTTTTGGTTTTTAATATGATGCACTCACAATCTACTATCATTTGGTTTAGTGGCATTAGTGCTTACTTTCTAAGTTGCAGGTCTTCGAGTATGACTCACAGACTAGTTATTATACATTCTTAGTTATAATATTATCAGTCAGTCCCGCTCAGGTGGTCAATTGTGCTCAACTGTCTGGATTTAGCTAGCTATAAAGAAATAATAAGGAGGGTGTGTGATTCACTGTTCATTTGTCGGCTTAGTAACAGTTGCGGTTCGAGCCGAGCCGATCACCAAATTAGTTCATCGTGTGTTACTATTCTACTCACATGGGACACCACTCAATCTACTGGAGAGATATAAAACAACTATTAGAAATCATTGAAAAAATAAAATTAAGTATTCATCGAAATTCCGTCGAATCCAAAATCATGAATTAGAGGGTTGAGAGTGAAAAATTACTTTCATTTTTTTTTTCCTATGGTTAATTAGAAGAATAGTGAGTTCATGTTGTTCCGTTGCCCGACTTATTCAACAAATCAACGGTGTGTGCAGACTGCAGACACTTTTTTCGCAATCAATATTCGACCCGAAGAGTCTTCATGTGGTCACTGTTAAGGCTTTGGGATGCTCAAGGCACAAAGAAACAGAGAAATTAAGGCTGCAGTCAGTTAATTAACTTTGCAACTTAATGTGATCGAATTGATTGGATACCTTAGGGCAAGCAATCACTTCCCCCCCACCAAGTACTATAGTAGTATATTGACCAAAACATTGTTGTATGTGTTTCTTTGTATTGACCCTAGCTTGGAGTTTCATATATATGGATTCGATGAAAAGCTCCAGTACTTGCTTTGTAGGATTGAACTAGCGAGATGGAGCAGTTGGCACAATTTCTTTGACCAAATGATTCGATTACCTAGTTAGACACTTAGACCTACCAGATCGAAGCCAAACCATATCCTACACCAGATATAAAGTGAATGTGCACACTTCAAAAAACACGAAAAATGCAGGCATCTTCCTTTACGTCATTATGCAAGGCAATTTAATTGTTGATTGAAACTGTGAGTTCTTGAGTTAATTTTTTTTTAATTCATTCATGTGAATAATTTAGTTAAATTACTTTTATTCATCTAAACTAAACTAGGCACAATATGGTTAAATTTATTGTTTGGTCACCTTTATGATCAAACTATCAAAGTATTAGCTTTTTCTCCCATTTCCTTGGATTTTGTTTTTCTTTTTGTTTTGTCTTGGAAATGGGTGGTGTTGTGTGGTGTTTTAGGTTGAACCGGGAGGCAACAGCCTAGAGGGGGGGGGGGGGGGGGGGGGTGGGGGTGTTGTGTGGTGTTGTCGGGCTTGTTTCAAGTTAGTTTGGTTGGGCTAGACGCGGCTTCGATGACATGTGACGGCTTGAAGACAATCGATGGAATTCTACCTGTTTCGATCTAATGCTGGATTGCTGGATATTGTTGATGAAAAATTAAAGTGGACTCCCTGACTACTGCTATATACATATGTTGTCATGGGTCCAAATGATGTTATGGTATAATATGATTGTTATGTAGCACGATTCTAGCTCCAATTTTCTTCTTCTTGATTTGTTCGATTGAAGTAGTAATACACTAATACCTAACATTGTTATGTAGCACAATGTTAGGTATTACTACTTAGATAAATGATATTTTTGTTCACAATATGAGTTTCAGTCCTTTATCATCTCTCAGGCCCTTAAAATGAAACAACTATATATAAGGGTCTTTGACCCAAAGCACTAAAATTGGCCAAAAGTATCTCACTTTATTCCCAATCACCCTTTTTAAAGCAAAATGACAGTTTTGCCTTTAAATTAATTACACATGCTGCCACAATCCTCTCTCTCTCTCTCTCCCTCCCCCTCCCCCCACGATCTGCTATCTCACCCCTGATCTCCACCGCCAGCGCCGCGTCAATCAAATTCAATGGCGAGTTATTGCCGAGATTCCAAACCCGATTGTTCATGTACATGCCCGGCAACGGAGCTCCACGTCAATCAAAATCTCCGGCGATGGAATCGGACCGCTCGTCACGAACGCCGTCGAGAAGGTGATGCACTACCAGTCTACTTCGAGAAGTAAGATGTCATCGGCGACATACCGAGGGGTGCCAAAGGAGGTGATCGAGTTGATCAGGAAGAAAAAGGTATGCCTGAAAGGCGGGCTGGCGGCAGCGTTAGCTCGCTGAACATGCAACTCCGGCAGCGATCGTGGGATCTGACTCGGGCGATAACGCCAGAATCAGACCTTGCAAGGCGTTAATGGCTACGAGCTTCCGAGTTTCTGAGCAACGATGTGGGATCCGACCTGGGAAGCAGGTGTGGGTGCCCATAGCATTTTCTGGGTGCCCTTTTTTTTTTTTTTTGTAAACTGTGGGCAGAAGTCCGATAAGGAAAGAAAAAAAAAATGTCTACTGGGGGGCAATAGACGTTTTGAATTAATGTAATCTCCTCGTTTTTTTCTTTAATCAAAGTTTTATTTGTCTAATTTTAGGAAGATTAGTTCTCATTCCGGCGACTGAAAGTTCTATTAGGGGTTAATAGAGGTCAATTGGGGGCAATACAGTTTTATTCAGGGGGCAATAAACCTCTCCGGCCCCATATGAGATCTAAAACAACCTCTTTGAAGACTTTCGGTGAGGTTTCATAAACCTCAATTGCCCCCCAATAGACGTCTATTATTGGGGGGCAATAAACATTTTCAGTGACTTATGAGATCTCCGACGACCTCTTTGGGGACCTCCGGGGAGGTTTTCAGAGAAGTCTGGTGGGCGGCGGTCGGTGACCGGATTCCGGATGTCAGTGACCAGAGTCTTGGGACCGATGACCAGAATCCGGCTAAAGTTGGCCGGAATTTGGCCACCGGTGACCAGGCCCAGGCGAAGTCTCCTATGGTTTCTCTCTCTCTCTCTCTCTCTCTCTTTCTATAAGTAACAAAGGGGTGAGGGTAAAATAGTCTAAAAAAAAAAATTTAATGAAGTATTAGGGAAGACTTCCTTAGAATGTTTTGGGTAAAAGGGAATTAAAAAAAACTTAATGGGGTAAAGTGAAAAAAAAATCCCTAAAAATGAGGTAAATGGACAAAATCCCTATATATAATTTGTTCTTTTTGAAATGAAGACATAAAGTGTATGGCTTAAAATTAAGGAAAATGATTTGTGGCCTCAATCTTAGGTGTCATGTCATGTCATCTACACAAATCACCTATTTGTCAAATCATGTCATGTAATTCTTAAGAAAAAGACCATCTTATCCTTCCAAAATCTAATGACTCTAAATTATTTTGGCTTTCTTCTAAAAAAAAAAAAAATTGGATTTCTTTCATTTTTTTTTTCATTACTCTCATGCTTAGATTTAAACAATAATTTTTTTTTTGAATAAACAATAATTTTTTTTTTCTTCAATCAAGAGTAGAAAAAATTTCATGTAATTCAGTCAATAGATTTGCACGTACATTCGATTAATAGATTTGTATAACGCATGTATATGAATTCAACCTTTGTTGGGTTCCTGCAAATTTTGAAAATATAATGTGAAAAATGATTGTATTTATTCTTTTGTTCATTGTTTTCTCTTTATGTAGCTAGGGTTTAAACGTTAGATCTGAATTTATTATTTTTTGTTTGTCTTTCCCTTATATTCAGATCATAGATGTTAATTAATGGCTGCTAACGTGTAATTTTTTCTTACCTCTTAATTTAGACATAAGTATTTCCCAAATTCAATTTACTAATGTTATATTTTTGTGGATGAAATTAATCAATATTTGGAAAGAAAAGTTAACGTCTATTTCTTGACACATAATTCAATATATTAATGCCATTTGGGAAGAAAAATTACAGGAAAGAATTTAATTAAATGAAGAAAAATATTGATCAAATAATCTATAGACATATCTCTTAAATTAATATATAATTAATAGCTGATATTTTTTTTTCACCAAATTAAATTCATTAATGTAATTGATTCACCCCCTAACATCTAAATAGAAATGTGAAAGGGTAAAGTTGGTGTTGAAATAGTATGATGTGGCAAGATATATTATATGGAATTGAAAATAAATTTTTATTTAGTTACATGGCATGACACCTAGGATTTGAGGCCACAAATCTTAGGCCTCATTGAGGCCACAAATCTTAGGCCTCATTGAGGCCCCATATCATTGCCCTTAAATTAATCAAACCCCGCAACTAATGGTAGATCGATTATCAGTGTTAGGTTAAACTTTAGGATGTTAATTAATGAGTACATTTGAGATGGTAAATCTAAGTGCCTAACTAATTAGCTCAAAAGAGCGCATGCCGGCCGGTATGATACAGTTGAATCCCACCAATTCCTGGGTACCATTTGGACTATCGCGTCAAAAAAGTTGTTAAAAAAAATGATACCATGACCTCGACAATAATTCCATCACTAATTTGAATGGTTAAGACATGATCTTTTTGTTTGAATAATATTGCCAATTTGTATATCTAGCCATATGATATCGTAAAAGGGGTATAGATAAAGTGGCTTTTTCTAAGTGCTTAATTGAAAATTATGGTCCTGGTAGAATAACAGAAATAGTATACTTGAAGGAGCTTATCAAGATACACATGTATGGTACTGTAATTTATTCCTGGGGATCTAGAAATTAGTGTGGAGAAGAAACATCCGTCTTTGATTGGTATTTTTTTTTTGCGTGCCTTTAATTTGGCAATCGGTGCATTATGAAATTGTTTTGATGTGGAAGATTACTGTCTTCATGATTCTTTTCACAAAGAAAAGAGGAGACGAAAGATTCTATATATAATTCTTAAAGCTAAACTCAAAATCTAAATTGAAATTAAGCGTTAATTAGTATCGGTCTAAAAAAATATTTCATTCACACAAAAAGAAAAACATGACACATGACAGCTCTGATTTTCTTTTTATTTATCATTTGTGTGCATGGGTATGAACTGCAACTCCTAGCTCTTTACTTCATGACTTAATTAGCATGATCTTCCTCATATAGTAAACCATACAAAGAAAAACAAATTTGAATGCAAGTTGTCTGGATTAGCCGTTATTCCTCGACTCAAAAGTTTAAATTCTTTAAGATCGATCATCCGCTCTCTTATAAAATATAGTTGTCGATTTACTGTTGCTCTCGGAAACAAAACTGGCCATGCGGTTAGTTTAACATTGTAATTCCATCTTCTAGCTAAGATCCTTGCACAGAGCGGAATCCCCACGAGTCAAAAGTTTCAGCTGTTGAACGTGCTGTGATTTGGCCTCCCACAAGATAATATCTTGAACCACTAGCTAGTATTATAGAAATTTCTAAGGCCAGGGCCAGAGAGAATACTCTTGACTTGCAGCACACGTATCTCCAATAATATACGCAATAAAAGAGCAGAGATTCTATTGCAGAAGAAGGACGGAGACAATTGCTTATACGCGGCGATAGGAAGACGCATTTCATTGCTTGTTTGAGATTGCAGAAAGTTGAGCTATATGGCCGGTCAATTCTTGTTGGTGCATGTCCACAATTGATGGACCAGTTTAATTATATCGCATTTTCCTTCTTAGCTAGGGCCTAATTCTTTCTGATTTTTCCTTTTTAGATATAGAAGAATATTCTGGTTTGTTGGATTTGAAGAACTAGATCTGATAGGGTACACATGGACTCATGGAGTGCCATGCATCACTGTGAACTAGTTCACGATTGCAGGAGAGCACTTGTGGTTGTGGTCAGTTTCTACGGTTGTGGTTGCAACACCTCATTAATTCATTCAATCAAACCCCAGTTGGTTTTATTTGCCTGACAGGAACTTATTCTTCTTTTTCTGGAAAGAAAATTGAAAACAAATAATTGACAGTCTGGTCGGTACGTACGTACTTTGCTAGCTAGCTAGAGCAAGCAAGCAAGGAATGATACATTTTTGCTTTGGACATATTCAAAATGAGCAGAAAGACCACAACATTTATCACACTTTTAATTTGGTCTGTCTATCGATCTAGCTAGTAGGTCTGTCATTCAATAGCACTTCATCTTCAAAGCAGTTATTTTATAAACTAAACATTTAAACTCAAATTAAATACAAGAACGTATATTATGCAAAACGAGGGTTGGGTTCGGACTATCTAGAGCTACACGCAATTCCTTTCATCATTTTGAAATGAATGCATATCCAAACGATATGACTTTGCACTTGTATACATAGGCAAAATTATTAAAGGATGAAATATGTGGTGCTTTATAATTTTAAAAGTGATTGTTGGAATTAAGATTTGAATTTGGCTTTTCATACTCAAAATAAATATTTTTAACCAAACAGTTACAGAAAAACTTCATTAATGAAAGCTAGCTAGGTAATCAGCTCATATCATGGCATGTATATATAACCCTGATCAGGAAGTACTATAGAGACTTTGCATTTGAATATGAATTGCACAAAACACGTTTCCTAGACCTAACTGCTGGCTCCAAAAGTGAGTTGAGTGCCAATATTTCAGATATAGCCAAGATACTTCAGTGGATTTTAACTACCAATGCGCAACTGATCGAAAGGGAAAGCTGAAAGCTCCACCAAATTATTTAATACCAAACTTAATTATCAACATATGTATGATCATTCTTATTGCATATATGTTAGTGCTCGATCGCCTAGGATCGATCTAGACCTATTCCACTGGATGAGTATAAAGATATATGTATCATTTGCAAGCTACAAGAATTAAATAAGTACTGAAAAGCGTCTTGAAAGCCCAAAGCACCCATTTGGGAAACCATTATTAATTAAAGACCTATGCACACTTTCAAACTCCATTAAGAACGTACTTCATGACGATCCTATGTTAATTTGTTGCAAACTGAGAGAAACATATATTTAGCGCATAATATAGAGGTTAATTTTCTACATATATAGTAGCTATAATTCAAGGCAGTTTATAGTTGAATTTGCACTCGAATACTTAGTAGATCATACATATACTGATCGACTTATTCCGACAACATATATAACATGTCGAATAAACAATGTCGATGTCATTTGGAAACGAATAGTTTCAGTAGAATTGAAATATCGAATAAAAGAAACATAATCCCACCAACTAATTCCGAAACATACTTCGGAACATGTACCCTATGATAAACTTCGATCACATGTAGCTAGGTTTTTCAGGGGTAAGTAGACTAACTAATTTCACGTTTGTAATTTGCTCGATATACCTATCCACAATACCATGCACTTTCTTTCAAGGTAGCTATAGGCTATAGTTGAATGTCAATGTCATTCATGAGGATCCAATGCAGCAAGAATGCCCTAATACTACATGCAGTTCCCACGGCTGGTTTATCAATCAAGTCTCTGTGGGCGTTCATCAATCAGTTCAAAAACCCGTGTGTAATCTAGTACATTAAAACAGAAGAAGCTGCATGCTGGCTAGCTCTGGTCCTCTGTACCGAGTGTCTGAGTCCTCCATTAATGACCAAAACTTAAGTCGGGTTCGTCTGCCAATGTTGATAAAATTAAAAGCATTATGAAAAGGAACATAGGGCTGTGAATGTTGGCAAATGCACTTCTATTGGTTCAGATTGGGAGAGCATTGAGTACTTTGAGAAGGGGAATGAGTGCAGAGGTTTATCCTTGGAATATACCATCGGCACATTCTGAATTCTCATCTCTTTCACAAAGTCACAAACACCTTTTGGTGTCCTTTCATGGCTATAATCATTCTCGGCTCGACTACTGGTTTTAATTTCATGAAACTTCTTTCGAGTTGTTGTTTCTTTAAGTACTCATGTGGATATGGTCCCTCCCTCCACCAAGTCAACTGGGGTGGACAATATTGAAGCGTTCATTTGATCGATCAAGCTAGCTTAGCTTCTCTGCTTGTGCTTCTGCGCATTAGTTTTCTACCGTAAATATTTGTAGTGGTTGAGGCACTACTATTCTAGAACCTGATTCAAGCTAGCTAGAGCCTAGAGGGCTTTAAGGCTATACTAATCTGCATACTAGAGGGCTTTAAGGCTATACTAATCTGCCATATATAGACCAGTTATGATTGCGCGATATCGGTTGAATCAAATTCTTGCTAGCTAGGGTTTCAAGCACGGATTAGTGGATTGTTAAGTAGTCGGAAACAGGTTTTTTTTTTTTTTTGGTAATGTAGTCGGAAACAGTTTGAATATCTTTCTAGCTAATTCTTGCATTCTGTTCTTGTGCTGGTCGACTTGAAAGATGTAAATCCTAGGGCCGAGAATGTGTTTGTCCGCGTGCCATTTCCTTTTATGAAGTCCGTATAACTACATGCAACTGTTGTATACAACTTTCCTTTAACTAGTGACATGCATGTGGAGGTAGATTGAATATGAGAGAAAAGTTGTATACAACGATTCGATGGTCTTTATTCATATGGGTCAAAGACGTAACTGACAAGGGTGTTTATCACTAATAAACCCTAGCTAGGGGTCAGGGACAAAAGTAGTTGAGGAATGATTATATGTTAGAGTTCTGATGAAGAATGAAATATATCATCATAACTCATAAGAGGTATAAAGCAGCTCTGACTAGTTTTACTTATAGTGCGCTAAGCTTCTGATCTTCATAAATTAATATTTGATCTAGGGCTTATAGCCACTAATTAGTTACAATTATTTGTTTAATTAGAATTATTACATAAAGAAGACGACATAATGAGTTTATGTTCTGAGTGCTAACGAGATTCCATGGATATTCTTCCATCTGCTTATTTAGAGATCGATGGGGTGCCATTGTTGGCTCGATCGCTTCCCTCATCAATTCATGTCCGCAATCGCAAGAAATGCATGGGCAACTAATGACTTCCATTAATTATTGCTTAGTTATATTATCATATGTTTGACGGTCGAATAACATAATATAAATAAACATTGGTTAGGACTGGTCGGATGACTGTGCACACTAACGGAATTGCATTAAAAACAGAAATGAGCTATGGAGTTCTTCTTTTTCGGAGCTATTTAGGGTTTACTTCGACATTTTGGGCAGCCCTAAACCCCGAGGCTAGAACATTAACATTTCAACATACTTAAGTAATGAACTATGGAGTCGGTACGTACGTGGTACCTTTTTAAGGAGTTAGGAGTTAAGAGGCACGAAAGGGGCCGGTGTTACTTGGGAGTTGGGACCTTAACTGCAAGGCCGAGATCATAACTACTCTACAAGCCCTAAGGAGTAAGTACTAGAAAAGGATCTAATCATTTTAAACCCAATACGATAACAAAACTATCAAGACGTACGTACTCCATGAGATCCGAAAATATTTTGGTCATATTTCGATGTTTTGTTGCAAGTATCTATGTAAATCCAATTACGTTTACTCCAATAACTAACGCGTTAGTAGTGGACTCGAAACACCGGATTAAACCATGAATACAAAAGAGATAACATCGGATTCAGAAGATCAAAATATGATATACACATATTCACAAGTTATACTTATTGCTACCGAGAAAAAGAGAAGGGGGAAAAAAAATCTCATTCCTACTAATCGAATATTAGTTCAGTGACAGATGAGTTGGAATAACCAGACCCTCTATAATCAAAACAATTAATTGTCAACTTTTATATAGTTCGTTATAGGGTTCCATTAACTCGAAAGCCCAATATGCATGGCCTGCATTTTAAGGAGAAATTATCCTACATATAACAGCCTTTTTAAGGAGAAAAAGAAAGGGATTTTGTCTATTTACCCAAATTCTAGGGATTTTTTTTTTCACTTATCCCATTAAGTTTTTTTAATTCACTCTTACCCAAAACACTCTAAGAGCATCTGCAGTGGGGACCTATTTTTGGGTCCAAAATCAAAATTTGGGTCTAAAAGTTTGGAATTGTGCTGCAGTGGGTCGGAGAGAATTGGATTCATAACTCCTGGAGACTTAAATTTTAGAGCAGATTTGGTCCAAGGAACCTTTGGACTCATAAATTGTGGGACCCGCCACATGGGAAACAAAATCTGAAAATCCCACTTGTTTGTGTTTTGAAGCTTATGACGTGGGGACCAACATCACACACCATCATTCTTAAAGGCTATATGATATTAAAATGGGTGGCCCAGATTTGTTGTTTCTTCAATCCAATGGTGCACAATTAATCAATTCAATCATGCCAACTCTAAAAAAATGAGTCTAAAATATGGGTCCAAAAATAAGTCCTACAATACCTAATAAAAGTAAGTCATTTTGTACACTATTTAGATGGACCCAAATCACTATTCCAACTTATTTGGACCCAAATTTGAGTCTAAAAAACAGTGGGGACTCACTGGTGCACTAAGGAGGTCTTCCCTAATACCCCATAAGTTTTTTTTTTGAGACTATTTTACCCTCATCCCTTTGTAACATAGAGAGAGAGAGAGAGAGACCATAAGAGACTTCGCTGGAGCCCCGTCACCGACCGCCGCTCACCAGACTTTTCTGAAAACCTCGCCGGAGATCCCCAAAGAAGTCGTCGAAGATCTCATAGGTCGCTAGAAAGGTTTATTGTCTTTCAAATAGACGTCTATTGCCCCCAATAGAGGGGTAATAAACCTCTATTGCCCCCCAATAGACGTCTATTAGAGGGCAATAGAGGTTTATGAAACCTCACCGAAAGTCTCCAACAAAGTTGTCGGAGATCTCATATATATGGGGCCGGAGAGGTTTATTGCCCCTCCGAATAAATCTGTATTGCCCCTCCGAATAAATTTGTATTGCCCCTCAATAGAACTTCCAGTCACTGGAATGAGAACTAATCTTCGTAAAATTAGACAAATAAAACTTTGACTAAGGAAAAAAACGAGAAGATTACATCAATTCAAAATATTTATTGCCTCCCAATAGACTTTTATCAGACAGAATTGGGGGGCAATAGACGCCTATTGCTCCCTAATAAAACATTTCTTTTTCTTTTTTCTTTCTTTCTGGGCCTTCTGCCCCCACTACAAAAAAAAAAACGAGGCCTGAGCTGAGGTACTCTACCGGATTGGGTTATTCCAAACGATGGCGGCTGGTGATTCTGCGTCGTCGACGAGGCCAATCGGAGCTGCTGGTGATTATGCAAAACGATCGGAGCAGAGGCCAGGAGCATCGTCGACGAAGCCGGGAGCGACTCAAGAATCGCCTTCAGGTTATCCAGTCATTTTCCGGCCATTCTGGTACCCTCCGGCATCGGAGCCTCCATCGTGGAGCAACCCGGGCTCGGAGAGGTGTCGGGTTTGAGTTGTCACCGGCGTCTGGAGAGAGAGAGAGAGAGAGAGAGAGAGGCAGTGGAAGTAATTGTTTAATTGAGTTGAGGGCAAAATGGTTATTTGGTGTTAATTTGGATAGGTGGGAATAAAAATTTGTTGCTGGTATAAGTAGAATAATTTTTGCTCAATTCTGTTCTTTTAGTCAAGGACCCAAAAAGAAAATAAACGAAAGTTGCCTAATAAGGTTTAGGGACAAATACTAGGTAACTGATCACTCTCAAAAGATCCGAATCAACTGTTGACAAAGCAGACCAAGCTCTTAATGTCCTTTGTTAACTATGTTATTTTAACCTTACCTTTTGACCTTTTGTTTGTGCCATAGCATCATCAGAAATATATATACAAGACGAGACTCCCATGTTTTGTCTCACTGCCTTGCATTCGGAAAAATGAGAAAGGCGAGGCCTTCCAGTACGGTCCTCCATACAAGGAGCTCTCAACACGGGGTCTAAACGTTAACCTTGGTTGGTTGAACCACATATATATTGTGTTCTTTATTAATTATGAAAAGAAAACTTAATATGAAGCAATCACACAAATGCCATTCACTTTCATTTTACTCTTAGCTGATAGTTCCATATGAGAGGACGTACGATTGTCATTTACCCGGTGTACCTAGGAGACTAAGTTAAACTTCTGTTTGAACCCAAAATAAATATTTTTCCCGATAAGGGGGACTCGAGAGAAACCGGGCCAATATCCGTGGCCCAAGCTATATATTTTCGATAAGCTCGGAAAATATTGTTTAGAGGCTAAATAAAGCCTACTTGGAGGCCAAGCAATCTTGGAGCAAATCTGAATATTCTTTGATTTATTATTAATTATCAAGATATCTGATAATTAATGGTGATTTGTTTGCTTGATTGCCAAGTACTGTGCAAGCGAGCAGATTGGGTTGATCAATTAAGGAAGGGATATGGTGGACACGTGAAGCATGGCACAAGAAACAAAGGGAAAAATATATAGTATAATTGCCCATGCAATGTCTGGTGGTGGAGCAATTAAGGAGGAGCATAATTATTCTTGATGGCAATCAACAGAAAATATGTATATATATACTGCATGGCTAAGATTTTGTGGGCTACTCATATATATATATATATACATGCAAGTAATCAATGATTGCACAGGCAAGGCATGTGGGACGTGAGCAGATTGTAATTGTCTTTAATTGTATTTCACAAGGAGATGTGCATGCCCAGAAGCTGTTCTCAGAGGCAAGTAACCCTTGCCTATATTCTAGCGGCGACAGAGGTGGATAATTATTAATTATCGCCTACGATAATATCAAAACTATTAAGAGTTTTGATTTGATTCAAGGCCAATAACTGTGGCCTAAAATATAGTATTTCATTCTTATTTGGAAAGTGAATCTGCAGCAGCCTATATATAGAGGCTAAAGACGATACAGAAAACACCTCTCTCATATCAATCAATCCTAGCGATTACAAAGCCTCCCCGGAGCAAACCTTCAACCTTGTTGAAACCCGGTGACCGTGCGCCAGTCCTAGTCTCTCCAAGAGCCGACTGTCAGCATCACCAGACCAACCCGGCGACCGTACTTCCAGTCCCAGTCTCCCAGCGAGCCGACTGCGAGCGCAACCGCCACCGTTACTGCCAGCGAAGCAAGGGTAACGCCCTCGCAACCCAGCGAAGCTAAAGTCACGCTTTAGCGCAACCCGTGCTTCTCCCAACTTCCCAGTGATTGCTCTGCTTAGTCTACAACACTAAGTATCGATTCGGTGAACGCAAGAGACCACAACCAAAGTCCTTATCCGTAAGGCAAAAGTCCTTTTCCGGAAGGCTAGAGAAGAACCCTGTGACGAGGTTGGTGCTCTCCTCGTCCACAGCGCTTGAAGAAGAAGTCAGGTCAAGGGACTACCCCAACGACTGCACCCCGCGGTGCTGGCACGCCTGCGTAATCACTCGCTCAAAAGAGACAGTTTGCAAGCCAACTGGTTTTGGAGCCAAACATTTTGGCACGCCCAGTGGGACCACACTAGTGTCTTTTTGTTCGCCATCATTGGGATGCCAGGAGAAGATTTTTACCAAAAGAAACTCCTAAAGTGACAAGATGGCCAATGTTGCCACCATTGGCGACACTACGACAAGGGAGGCTTTCGTTGCGAAGCCTATTCCAGAGGGAACAACCACCGAGGTCGTATTCGCGATTATCCTGGAAAACATTGAAAACCATAGCAAGAAGATAGCTGCTGATCTTGCAAAGGATAACGCAAGGGCCGACCAGATCATACGCGAAACAAACCAGCGCATAGCCCAACTGGACGACGAGTCGAAAAAGGAAGCGATTGAGTCTAGAGCGCAAGCCAGAAGAATCGCTGAGGAGCATACTCAGCAACAAAAGCAGGTCGTGGAGGCCATCGCAAGCCAAAACAAGACTGCTCAAGTCAGTTCGCATCAAGGCGAATTGGAACGTCAAGAAGCTGCTCGCGAAGAGGTTGTTTCTGAGACTGAATTGCCTATTGGTGGCAATCAATCCAAGGGTACTGATCAAGCCAAATATGTGGCTACTGATCAGATGCATGGGGGGCAAGATGCAGACCACGTTGATTCCCATGATCAACATAAGCAAGTTCATGTTCAAGTTAATTATGATTCGGCTGCTGGACGCCACCTTGATCAAGAAATTGATCATAATCATGGTCAAGAACATGACCCACTCAATTATGACCATGCAGGGGATCAATTAAAGCATGGCCCATCTTGCAATCATCAATTTTGCCTTGGCCATGCTACTGGACGTCATGGTGAAGATGGCCACAATCATGGCCAACTTAATTATCAATTAAGTTGTGGTCTTGGGAAGCCAATTTGTGGCTTTATTAATCAATTCTACTTCAATTTCTTCATCAGTGCTTCAAGGCCAAGCGGTGGCTTTGATATATGTGGAGGATACATCTGCAACCCACCTTGCAAGAATGACCAGAATAATTATTCTAGTGGCCAATTTGTCCTTCGCGACTGCAAATTTGAGTATCATCAATACAAGTTAACTCTTGTTTACAATTATCAAGCTTCAAATTTCTGGCAAGAGAAATTTATTTATGATACTAAACAGTCCATAGAGGCGTCTCAATATGATGCCTGGAAAGAAAATAGAGGCAAACAAATATTTGATATGCCTATTTGTGAAGAAGAGATCGATTCATCAAATTTTGGTGATTCTAAATATGATCTCAACATGGAGCCAATATATGATGAATATGATGATGATTACAATTTAATTATTGGTTCCAAAAATCATATGCAGGAGCTCAAGTCCTTTGAGGCTCTTGACCAACAAGTGGTCATCTATAAAAGCCAATCTGTGGCTTATTCTGAACACACCATGTTCTATGACATGGTAGTTGGCGACAAAGCCGATCTTGGGACACCGTCATCTCCAAAATTGCAATTGAAGATCTCGCTTCGTCAACCAACAAAGATACTTGGGGGGCAATATTACTCCTTCTACGAGCCAAATTTCTTTCAAGTGTCCGACGCGAAGTATCTTTGTTATTTTCTTACAAGCTCCCGCGAGAGGGATTTTCGTGCCATGAATTTTGATGCATCGGAGCTTGGAGTGAAGCATAGGTGGCCTCCCCCGTGGCCTTCTAGAGGTTAGCCAAACATGTTGCTGCTAGCTTCTTTATTTGCTTTTAATTTTCAATTTGCAGTTTTCTTTTCGTAGTTTAAAAAAAAAAAAATAGAAAAAGAAAATACAAAAAGAGAGTTATGAGGCGCATCAGCGAGTGACCACGAGCGAGTGGCCGCGAGGAAGTGGTCGCGAAGGAATGACCGCGAAGAGCGCGGGGCCGCGAGCAAATTGGCTCGAAGAGATGGCCGCTAGCGAAGATTAAGCGACTGGCCGCGAGCGAAAGCAAGCGACCGCGAAGAGCGCAGGGCTGCGAGCAAGCTCGCGGCCGCGAAGCCAATACCTCGCGAGCGAGTTCAACAGTGACATTCAACAAACGGTCGCGGGGTAAGGGGTTATCAAACGCTCGCAAGGACATTTCGCGAACGCACGGCTACGCGAAGCTCATCGCTAAAATCCCTTCGCCAAGATCGAGGAAGCGGTGCTCGCTGAGTTAGGCCAAGGGCACTCAGGCCCATTGCAGTCTCGTCAGCGAGACAAGATCTAACGAAGAGCTGCGCCAGAACTCCTTCCACCAAGAGGCACGCTTTGAGGCAAAGTCAATCAAAGAACCATTGAGTGGTACAATATACCAATTCCAGTGGTAACGTCGAGGCAGAACAAAGCGGAGGACTTTCGACGCTAAAGCACTTTCAGAGAGAGTTTCCTCTGGCAGCGAACAAAACCTCGGGGAGCTACATGTTCAATCCGGAGTAATCTCCCACTGTTTCTACGAAGAATCAAGTTCAATCCCCATGACCCAGTGATTGGTTGTGCTTTTTGTTTATAGATTGTTCCTCTGTGGGCTGTTTCTGTCGGATTTTCATCATAAATTTGAGAATTTGAGATATGCACACAAGGTGTTTGATGGAATGCCTGAAAGAAATTCAGTTTCATGGACTTTATGATTGAGGGCTATGCCTGGCTGGAGATGCAGTGGAGAGGCAGAGTTCTGAGTTGCAGCGGTGATTGGCATGGAGCAATAGTTAGTTACTGTAGGCCAACCCATGTGGCTTTTTGGCTCAGTGTATCTAAATCCAAGTTTGGAGTTCTTAGATTCAAACACGGTTGTTGATAACGCCTGCTTTGGAACGATATACATACCAAGTAGCCTAACAAGAGGCTATTTTACGACAAGAAAAGTTTAGCAGCAGGAAGCAACAACGGTCAATTCAGACACATAATTCGTCAAACAGTATAGGGGATTGAAACTCTACTTCGGTGAAGCACTGTTGCGGAATCTAAGAAACAAATATGGCCAGACCGGATATTAGCTTGATTTAGTCTCTGCAGATGCTGGTTTTGACTATTCATGGTTGATGGCCTTATCATTGCGTGATTAAAATATATGTAGCTGGTTGCCTCCAGTGTGAGATTGTGATTTATCCACATGACATGGAAGTGGTCTCCAATATTCAAGGCCAGTACATGTGGCCCTCTGTTGTCAATGATGCAAATGGTTCATGCCCATGACGGTTGCCTGAGCAAGCATTTATTATTTTCTTCAGAACCTTGAGAATAAACTAAGGGAAGCTCCTACACGTAACTCGTCTCATGCGACTATTTGGCCTACACCAATGCTCGATGTGATCATGTCCTTCTAGACTAATATTGTGGTCAGAACATAAGCACAGAAGATATGTAGCTATCCTACAAGGCCAGTATCTGTGGCCTCTATAGGAAATTCATCAAAGGTAGTTCATAGCATCTGTGGTCAAGCTATCATGGATGAGGCCAAGTTAACATTTTTGCCAATACTTGTGGTGAAAAAGTTGCAGAGAAGTGGTGTGGCCTTGTGAATGAATGGTTTACGAAGGAAGATTGGTGATTAATACATGCACGTTTACATATGTTACCAATTCATTTCGTCAGAAAGTACAATTTATGTATATAAATCTCCTGGTGATAAGAAGATATTAGGGCCTGACTAACTTGGCCACGTATCAAGAAGTTGATAGTCATGATTCAGGCATGATCATCAGGCCCTATATGTGGCATGATATATATATTCGCTTTATTCTAGGACGTGCATTTTGCGAAGAGATGAAAGATCACGGTTCGCAAACGGTTTGCTTCATAATCACCACCATGCTATTCAGCGAGCAGTTCGCGGTCAAAAACAGTTAGCCTTATTCACTTGGGGGGCACGTTGATGTCCTGAGGTCCCATACTTTTTCAGAGCTCGCCAACCCTTAGCTCACCTCGCTTCATTAAAGTTGGGGGGTACATAGCGCATGTTTGTGGCATGAGTTTAATGCCAAACTGTACAATTAAGACTTGTTTAAGTGTCTTAATCCCAACAAGGCCAATAACTGTGGCCTGTTATTGGTGAAAGCATCTCTGTTATCTTAACATAAGATGACATTCGTACTGCATGGCCTATTTAAGAGGCTTATACTTAATCAGTCAAGTGATTTCAGTTTTGTACTTATCAATTAAGCCAATTCAAGTGGCTTTAGAGCGACGCTATTGCAAGATTAGTGTTGACTCAAAACCTCTTCAGTCAAGACGGGGAACTTTGACTTCGAGGTCTGGGGGGCAATGTTTGAACCCAAAATAAATATTTTTCCCGATAAGGGGGACTCGAGAGAAACCGGGCCAATATCCGTGGCCCAAGCTATATATTTTCGATAAGCTCGGAAAATATTGTTTAGAGGCTAAATAAAGCCTACTTGGAGGCCAAGCAATCTTGGAGCAAATCTGAATATTCTTTGATTTATTATTAATTATCAAGATATCTGATAATTAATGGTGATTTGTTTGCTTGATTGCCAAGTACTGTGCAAGCGAGCAGATTGGGTTGATCAATTAAGGAAGGGATATGGTGGACACGTGAAGCATGGCACAAGAAACAAAGGGAAAAATATATAGTATAATTGCCCATGCAATGTCTGGTGGTGGAGCAATTAAGGAGGAGCATAATTATTCTTGATGGCAATCAACAGAAAATATGTATATATATACTGCATGGCTAAGATTTTGTGGGCTACTCATATATATATATATACATGCAAGTAATCAATGATTGCACAGGCAAGGCATGTGGGACGTGAGCAGATTGTAATTGTCTTTAATTGTATTTCACAAGGAGATGTGCATGCCCAGAAGCTGTTCTCAGAGGCAAGTAACCCTTGCCTATATTCTAGCGGCGACAGAGGTGGATAATTATTAATTATCGCCTACGATAATATCAAAACTATTAAGAGTTTTGATTTGATTCAAGGCCAATAACTGTGGCCTAAAATATAGTATTTCATTCTTATTTGGAAAGTGAATCTGCAGCAGCCTATATATAGAGGCTAAAGACGATACAGAAAACACCTCTCTCATATCAATCAATCCTAGCGATTACAAAGCCTCCCCGGAGCAAACCTTCAACCTTGTTGAAACCCGGTGACCGTGCGCCAGTCCTAGTCTCTCCAAGAGCCGACTGTCAGCATCACCAGACCAACCCGGCGACCGTACTTCCAGTCCCAGTCTCCCAGCGAGCCGACTGCGAGCGCAACCGCCACCGTTACTGCCAGCGAAGCAAGGGTAACGCCCTCGCAACCCAGCGAAGCTAAAGCCACGCTTTAGCGCAACCCGTGCTTTCTCCAAACTTCCCAGTGATTGCTCTGCTTAGTCTACAATACTAAGTATCGATTCGGTGAACGCAAGAGACCACAACCAAAGTCCTTATCCGTAAGGCAAAAGTCCTTTTCCGAAAGGCTAGAGAAGAACCATGTGACGAGGTTGGTGCTCTCCTCGTCCACAGCGCTTGAAGAAGAAGTCAGGTCAAGGGACTACCCCAACGACTGCACCCCGCGGTGCTGGCACGCCTGCGCAATCACTCGCTCAAAAGAGACAGTTTGCAAGCCAACTGGTTTTGGAGCCAAACAACTTCCTCATCGTTTTAATGGTACTAATTAATTAGCTAGCTAATACTTATTTACTACTAATTTTCTCTACACGTACTGTTATATAATTTTCAAAGTTTGAGCCCCTCTTTTTTTTTTTTTTTTTTTTTTTTATGACAAAATAAAAATTACAAAACAAAACCATGCACAACACCCCTTCCCAACTGATTCAACTAGAATGATGGGGACACCGAAAGGGGTAAACAACAAATCCATATCTTAGGGTATATTTGATCATAAGCAAGAGATGTTAAGTGATCTGCGACGAAGTTGGCCTCTCTGAATTTATGTCGAAAAATGATAGATTGAAATTTTGTAGCTAGCGTCTTGATATCCTTAATCAGAGTTTGAATTCTCCAAGGAATGTTTGCTTTACCAGTGAGGCAGTCAATAAGAAGTTTTGAGTCTCCTTCAACGATAATTAATATTAGACATCTGCTGGGGATGAGCAGTATGTAGTCCTTCCTTGAGAGCAGTAGCTTCAGCAACTAAAACATTAGTAGATCCAATATTAATCCTACATGCAACAATTAAAGGATTTCCATAACAATTTCTAATAACAAAACCTAAAGTAGCTTGTTTACCTCTAACAGACCCATCAAAATTTAGCTTACAAATGAATCAGCCCTTTTATTTGGTAGTATTTAATTAGAAACCTTAATAGAAGTATGGTTAGAGTTTACCTGGTTATACGAGTTTCCTAGATGAGAGGCAGTGACCAAAGTAGAAAAAGGAGCTTGTTTAAAAATAACTTTGTTCTTAGAATTCCATGCAAATGGACCAGAGTAACATAAAGATTTTAGAAAGATTATCAGAACAGTTCCTTTGATTTGAAAAATTCTCTAACCAAGAGATCAAAGAAGTAGACGTAGATAAATGATTAGGCAGTTTAGAAAGACACCAAACTTGAGAAGCAAAGGAACAGTGAATAAACAAATGATCAGAGGTCTCTATATGAGTACTATGAAGAGGACAAACAGGAGAAACTGACAAATGATGTGAAATCCTATCTCGAGTTTTTAGCTTATTTCTAATGAGAATCCAAGCAAAGATTTTTATTTTAGGAGGGATATTTAACTGCCACATGAACAGCTTAGATTTTGAGTGAGGAGGAGTATTAGTAAATCACTCAATTGCTTATCAGAAGCACTCTTTATGAAAAACATACCAGAGCTAGAAGGTCCCCGGACAAAAGAGTCAGGACAGTCATAGATTGCCTCAATTGCCTTAACTGCCACATTCTGGATAACAACAACATAATCAAGGTTTCAAATTTCTCCGAAACTATCGAGATTTTTATCAAAAAATTTCCGTAATTTAGAAGTACCGAAATGAAATTCATATGCTATATCATTTCTGTCAAGAGTTTCCCAAAATTTTATGTACATTTCCGCGAAATTCTTAATTTCTGAAATATGTACACACAAAATATATTTAAAAATTCACACCGAAATTTTGTCAAAAATTTCTCCAAAATTTTTGTGAAAATTGTATGTCACCGACAACGAAGTTTTTCACTCATATTTTCATAGAGAAATATTTGCTGGGTTCATTTAGCAAGACCCTATCAAAAATACACCACGTGCATGGCCGTGAATTTAATTGTACTGAAGTGGGATAGTAGGATTGACTGAAGATTATGTAATGTGTAATTATCATATATATTTATATTTCAATTAATCAAGCGTATGGTAGCCTCAGAAAGATTAGATTAATTAATTTTCTTATAATACTATAGACCCTATAGATAAGACAATTATATACGTAGTTCTACATTGTTTCCTCCTACCTTCTTCAAGAAAATGACATGGTGATGTAATTAGGGGTGAATGAAATCGATAGCGTCCAAAGCTTGACGACTATGAAGTAATCCACCAAAGCAAACAAAACAAGGACTTGTGTACAAAGCTCGACGATTAGACCCATGTGGGTTTGGTCCAGTGGTTGGGGCTAGGTCCTTTGGCCGAATGTTAGCAGGTTCCTCAGTGAGGTCCTGCGTTCGATGCTCCGCATGTGTAAAGAACCCCATGGGGAGAGCTTTAACCTTAACCCCTCCCCGGCTCGGAGAGGTGACACTCGCTGCCACTTTTTATTGGAAATTATTCTATGCACCGACGGTGCAAGTGACCCAACCCTTATAAAATAATCTCAACCCTTGATTATTTTATGCAGGGAGTGTCACCTCTCCGAGCCAGGGAGGGGTTAAGGTTAAAGCTCTCAACCTTAATCTGTAGATGTGGTAGGGCCTTGCAGGTGAAGACAAGACAAAAGGTGCATAGAATAATCTCCACCTTTTATATCCAAAAAAAGCTCGACGATTATGAATGAAATTTCAACACACGTGTTGAAATTTTAAAGAGCACGAACGAACAATGAACCTTATCTGCTAGCCAGCTGTGATCGATAAACATGCATTAATTGCTATGTAGTGGAAGAATTAGCGCAGGCGGGTTGACGGAGGACAAAGTCAAAGTAGAAGTTTAGTAATGAAGCTCGATCTTCACCGTCAATTATAGTTAACCATATGAATGGACGGCATCTAACATATCTGATGACAACATAAGGACCTCTTCCTTGACTCTTCAACCTTGTTGAAATATGATGACATGAAGACTTCGCTTAATCGATAAGCTTCCCATTTCCGATGGGTATAAAAAGAGGTTATATATGCCTCATTCTGCAATATCATCCCAACTTTCAAAGCAATTTTCTCCATTATATCATCACTTAATCTCTGTGCTATTCACTACAAATGGTAAGTCTATGAGTCTTCACGTTGTCTTGTCTTCACCTGTGAGAGTTCGGCAGTTCGCATTGTGTTCTCAGGGAACTTCTTGTTAATGAGTTTTCTTTTGAGATGTTTTATTTCTTTTCTGGGAGGGCCAACACGAAGAGATATAAGTTAGTTATCTTAACGTACATTGTTTGAATTACCCTGAAGAGTTTTTGGGGTCAATATATTGTTGTCTAAAAGTACGTGATCGACTATTTGCTCGTCTTGGTATAAATGATGCTTCTGTGAAAGCTGAACAGAATTTCTTTTTGTTCTTTTTGGAGTTTAGTCGACTAAATTCGTATTATATATAGTAAAAGAAGGCATGCATCTGATAAGGTACACATATAGACTAATCACAAACAAATAGGGTTACTGGGGATTTATTAGCTGATTAACTAGTAGTATGATTTTTTTCTTTTTGATTTTAATACTGAGCTGACAAATTTCTACTTGTTTGCTGGTTTCTGCATTTGGTGTGGGAGCAGGCTCTTTCACTAACTATTGAGGTATGGTTCTTCATCTTTTCTTAGTCTTGTTTCTATGGGAACAAAGTCCATAATTCTATATATGCTTCAATAATCATTCCAAACTATTAACAGTTTAATTTCTTCTGCAGAAAGAATTTGCTCAAACCTCAGAGAGAGTGAAGTCTGTAGATCTGCATCCAACTGAGCCATGGTACGTAAACATGCACCTATCTGGCCATCTACAGGCAACTCTGTTATGTGATCGATCTCCAAACTTTGATTTTCAAACCTGTGTTTGTCACTGCTGGTTCCTTTTATCCTTTAGTGTCGAAAATCAATTTAAATTTCCCACTACATATAACCGAAGCATACTGCTTAATAAATTCTATGCAGGATGCTAGCAAGTTTGTATTCAGGAACTATTTGTATTTGGAACTACCAGTCACAGGTAAATCCATCAGTCTGCATGCTTTCACTTCATTGCTAAACTCGTGGAGTTTAATAACCCAATTTGGATTCTCACGCTTTTATTTATTCTGTCACATGGACTAACTTAATGTAACTGCACAGACCCTGGAGAAGTCCATCAAAGTCACTGAGTCACCAGGTACATAACAGCATTTTGTTTTAATTAAGTTGCTTTCATTTCTTCTTAGTGGCATGCTACATTTCTCTCAATGAAAGATCTCTTAATTTTATCATTTGTTTATGTGCTTACAGTCAGATCAGTAAAGTTTGTAGCTCGCAAACACTGGATTATAACTGGGGCTGATGACAAGTTCATTCGGGTATACAACTACAATACTTTGGAAAAGATCAAAGAGTATGAAGCACATACTGACTTTATCAGGAGTGTCACTGTCCATCCAACTCTACCATATCTGCTGTCATGTTCTGATGACAAGGTTATAAAGCTTTGGGACTGGGAGAAGGACTGGGAATGCACTCAGGTCTTTGAGGGGCATTCCCACTATGTGATGCAAGTGGCTTTCAATCCGAAAGACACCAATAGTTTTGCTAGTGCCTCTCTAGATGGAACCATTAAGGTATTGTTGTTGCAAGGCTTATCTTGTTGCAAATTAACTAGTTAATCAAGTACTGCATCTTTGGTCTCAATACCTGTTTACCTGTCACTTACACTTTTACAATGTCTCTTTTCGTAGACATGGAACATTGGCTCTTCTGCCCCAAATTTTACACTACAAGGCCACTCAAAAGGAGTGAATTGTGTTGATTACTTTATTCACAGCGATAAGACTTACCTGTTAAGTGGTTCTGATGACTTCACTGCCAAGGTTTGTGATCTAATTGATAATCGTTTTTTCAGTATCAGCCTTTGATTTGGCTAAACATGAATTTGTTCTACCGTACGTGTGTCTGTAAGCCCTCCTAAGCTGATTATTCTTTGATAAATTAATCATAACAGGTATGGGACTATGAAACTACAAGTTGTGTGAAAACTCTAGAAGGTCATGAGAACAATGTAACAACTGTGAGTGTTCATCCTGAGCTTGCCATAATAATTACCAGTTCTGAGGATGGGACTGTTCATATATGGAATGCAACCACATTTAGGTAAATACTTTTCTATTTAAAATGCTTACATTGCAAAAATTCTATAGTTGTATTATCATATAGTGAAAGCTTTGTGATGTTTGGCTGATTTCGTAAACAATTCTCATTGTTTCACAGTCTAGAGCACAAACTGAACTATGGTCTTGAAAGAGTTTGGGCCATTGGACACGTGAAAGGATCATACAAGTAAGTTTCTTCTTTCTTTTCTGTGGGTTTTTGATTTAGGGTTTAGACTATGAAATAGAGGGACTTTTGAGGAGCTGTTTAATATAGAAAACAAGTTAATATGACAGGATTTTGTTAATCTATTGCTCTTAGCTTCTCAGAATTTGCTTCAAGCTAGTGGCTTATTGTTTTATCAGTGTATATATATCTACATAAATTGAGTAGGTGCTTCTTCAATTCTGCTTACAGGGTTGCATTTGGTTTTGACAATGGAACCATTATAGTCAAAATGAATACTTCTGCTTGACATTCTGTGTACCTCCAAGCATGATGAGAAGCAAAGTGATGAAACAAAAGACCTCTAAGTTATATATGCTGTAATTTATACCGTCTGCTCTGAAATTTAAAGTGAGTTGTAATGTTGTATGATATCTATGTAATCCTACTGAAGGAATATTCCTACGTGGCCAATAAAAGTTTCCTTATTTATATGTAATTTGTTTGTGCATGCTTTGTAATATCCCTCAAGACTAGTTGTACTGCTTCTGTAATTTCTGTTTTATATAAAAGGAATAAACTTTGTTTGCGTTGTTTAGGTCTAACTTCCCAAAAGGAAAATTGTAAGGACCAGTGGAAACATTCTAATGCTTATGTGTCCATTTAACAATTTATACTGGTGAAAATGGTAGATTCAGTAAAATGTGTCCATTCATGAACTGCAAATTTCCATGGTGAAAAGAAGTCTTGAATCCATGCATGAGTTGGGATTCAAAGATCTTATGAGTACGGTGGAGTCTTAAATCCATAATAATTCAGATCAAAACTATTTGAGACAGAATACAACAGATGGAAAACATTGATCTAACTACTATTAATATAGCTTCATTCAAATGGTTCAGTCATCTTTCTGTAACGTTGGTCCAGTTCATTAATAAATATCTCTAGTCATGGGAACACAAAATATCGATTTTCACCCAATGCCTTATGTTAAATTGGATCTTCAGTAGATGAAAACAATATTAATTGCAACAGTACTAACTGCAGCAAGATGTCTATAACTCGATCCGTTCCTCAATTGAGAATGGATGAGCCTCGGGGGTACAAAGCACTAATCATTATTAAGAACAAACTTTAAGGGTATGAGATATTACTTAATACTAACATAGCCAGCCATTGAAGGCAAACTTGTAAGCTTTACATAACTTCTTTCCTTGATACTAAAACATGGCTTATATTTGGTTCTCTAGCTAGCATTCTTATGTACAAACTAAACAGACAAGAAGTTAGCTCTTTCTGCTAGGAAGTAGGAACCTTCCTATCCGCATCAAATCCAACTCGTTCATACTTGAATCTTTCATTACTATTAACAGAATAGTTTGACAATACATCAGTTTTACAACTTTACTGGACAAACTTAACAGAGTGCATTTCAGTAAACGACTGTAGACCCAACAAAGCCATAATAATTACAAATCACATTGGAGGTTCTTTTAAAAGCTTTGATTTTCATTCTCCAATGCTAAAAATCAGTGCTAATATGTCATTGCCACATATCTATCCAAGTCGACAATTTCGTATAACCACAGATTACTACATAATGTTGTTTTCATCTAGCATGCAAGTTTGCGTTCAGGATTTCAAGAACTGTTTATATCTGGAACTACATGTCACAGGTAAGTCATTACCACTCTCACATATATATATGTATTTACTTAACCACTATCAAATCTGTAAGTACTCAATTTGAAATTTTTCATGCATCTAATTGCCTAGCTTAGGTATCCTCCTATGTGAGACTCACCCAATAGTACCAACCTGCCTACATTTCAATCTTGTTTATTGTCGTCTGTTATAAAGGTTGCCTCTAGCTACTTTTCTTTTAAAGAGCATATCTAGCTTGTTCTTAGCATAATCTGTTAAAGTGCTTAGAGTAAGGTCAGCAAATTTCGTTGCATATGAAAACTGCATTCTGACCAAACAATTCTTAGGTTCGCCACTTTGCCCTAGCGACTTGTGGGTAACGAATCATCACCTTCCCCAAAGCCAAGTAATATGCATCCTTGCATGCCGAAGAAATTTATCTGCAAATTTTCTTTTTTCTGTGTCTATCAACAACCAAACCAAGTAATTATGAAAATTGTTAAATGGCCTCTGCCAGAAGTTTTGGTAACTAGATTAGCACACTCCAGTGAATTAAGTGATAGAGACCTGCAGAAAATGCATTATCTTTAATGAAAACAATCCTTATTGTTTAAATCAATATCTGAATTAGCATCCATTTTGTGGCAAAAGACATTCTACACTCGATCAGTCTTGGAAAAGAGGAGAATAAATTCCCATTATCAACTAATACAAAAGTTTATGGAAAGGTATTAAAGTTAAAGCAAGCTGAAACCAAGGGAACCCTTTCACTCTTTCATACCTAACGTCTGTGCCCATAAATTAAAGGATTGTAAATGCACAGTTTAAGAGTGTCTAAGAATATCAAGAAGAAAAAAGGAAGGTGATAGCGGAATAATGGAAGGTTTAGGAGACTCGTGCAATATGGTCATGATATATGATCATGATTTTTGTGACTGAAGTGCAAACTCAGTACCCTGTGACTGAAGTGCAAACTCAGTACCCTTTCTGCATGATTAAATGCGCGCTCAAATGTGCAGGTTCTAAAACCAGCCCCAATCTGTACTGCAGCAATAGCATGCTTGAAAGATTGCAAGAAGTCGCTGTCGAAGCCTCTCTACTACTGCAGCCTTAATTGGTTGCACAACTTCCATGTGCACCACTGCACCAGCCTCAACTCTGGTATATATGTTACCTACCTATATGCATATCAAAATGTTGACAATATATTTTCACATCAGGAGTTAGCTACTACTAATCTATAGTCTCCACAGGCCTCTCCAAATTCTAAATGGTATCAGATAAGGCTAATTGCTACTAATTTTTCCGTAAGTATTGTAATGTAAAGGTGTGCGCACACCTTTACATGCGAGACTATGTCACGGTGAAATTGCTCAACTGGTTCACGACATAGGTCACGAAATTTGCAGCTTCACCAACATATAATGTGATCCATACGGTATAGAATCATTAAGTTCCAAATAGTAGTTTAACATGACTTCATCTGCTAGTAAACTAATTGACTGCACAACAGTTTATTAAGTACTTTGAATGGCCAGAAGCCCAGAACCATGACAGAGGTACATTGTGGCAAATGAGATTTCCGCCACACGAAACTTTCCCTTTGCCTTTATCTGCTTGTATTGGAAGTTAACTTCAGTGAATCAGTGTTCAACTGCAACTTTTTTCACCTTGCTCCCATAACCTTAGTATGATAAATTTGAAGAAGCTAGTTCAAAGCAGGTTATTGTGGCGTTTTAACTCCAGCCTATCTGTTTTAAGTAGTCCTACTTGATTGTAAAGAAAACGAGTTCGATAGAACTGTTCATTGTTTCAAAGAATTCTTTGTGCAACATGTTTCGCTGATTCACAGTACGTAGCTACAATGTTTACGGTGTTTGTTGTTCTACAAAGAACAAGAAAGTCCTATTTATATAAAGGGCCTGAAAGTGCACGTACTGTGGCAGGAACCTTATCACTGCCTCAGTAAAGCCACATCTGGTCCCATTATGATACTCAGATTCATTCTTTCATTCTGCTTGCATAACTAAACTCGACAATCATCACCAGAAGACAGACCTTGAACTATCAAAAACCTTTTCTCTTTTAGATCCATTTTTTTTTTCATTAGATTCAGTACAGTGAATGTGTAATGGATAAGGCAAGTTGGAGTAGCACAACATACCAAGATCAGATCACACATACAACACATTCATATAACAAAGACCAATGAAACACCAAAATATTATCATCACAGTTTTATATTTCATCAATCAAAGTAATTTACATACATAAAGATGATCGAACAAGAAAAAATGTGGATTTTTTTTCTTGAAATCAACAACAAAAGTTGATCTTTGGATCTTTTACTATCTAAGAAGGAGGATTGAAGCCACCACCAAGATTGATCAATACTTCAAAACACGTTCATAGCTTGAATAGTCGTTTCTTGGCTTTTTGATGAGACTAGAACACTTGGCACTTCTCTTCATCTTCATAGCTTCAATATTTTTCACCTCTAGACAGTTGTGATACTCTTTTCTCACTTTTTTCATCAGTTTGCTCTCTTTGGTGGAACCACTTCTTTTATTGCTTGACGAAGAAGGCGGAAGCTTGTCCAAAACCCTAACTTGCCGGCTTTGTTTCCTGGCAGCTTCTTTCTGATACAGCCTCTTCAATCTTTCTCCCACTTGTTTCTCATCCTCTTCCACTCTCTTCAACTTGGTCTGGTACAACTCCGACCACTTGAAACTCACTTTCTTGATCTTCATCTTCTGGATCACCTCATCTGTGGCTTTGACACCGAACTCTCTCTCGAAAATCTTCTTCCAGAGCTTATCAGTGATCGGAGTCAGGTCTGTATCTTTCGTGCTCTTCTCGATGTGAATCAACTGGTCTTTGGAGCAGTGGGGTAAGACCTGATCGAGAAACTTGAAGTCTAGGTACCCAACATCCCCGAAAGAGTCTAGATTGTCTATTGCGATGGAGACCCAACGATCATCGAGACGTATCAACTTTCCCTTCTCCATTAATTGTGATGATTGTTTTGCCAGTGATGGGAGTGAGTGAGGGCCTTGGTTTCCATTTCCGCCTTATTTATAGGAAAATGAGGTCGGATTGGTTTCCTTTTCCTTGAGGGACAAGGTTAATTAAAGAGTAGTGATCAAGTAACTATCCTTTTCCTTATAGGAGAAGGTTTCTATCCCAACTAAGTGAATTTGCTGTAAAAGATGCGGACCTAGCAGGTATTAAGTACGGTTTCTGTAAAATAGAATAAAAATAAGTAACTTGGGTCAGCACTCAATTCTGTAGCAACTCTGGTCCCCATACAAAGAATACTACTAACCATATATATATGTCAGTAATGTGGAGTTCCATTATCGGTTATCCCATATTTTGGATTGATGTATTTATTTACTTTCCTTATTTGAGTTTCCATTATACCAACCAGACATTTGCAAATTTTATGTTGTCAAGCTTTGTTATCTGGTTTCGCTTAATGACTGATATTGTATATTCTTTCCCTGATTCTAGCACTTGTTAACGACTATGATTTACGTACTAAGAGTCCAAGATCACTTTGTAATCAATACTCTCAAGTTAATGGCTGACATCAATAAATCCTATATATGCAGTGAAAACTTGTCGATGTTTTTGATATGATCCTTATCTGCTCATAGCATGCTTTGCTTAGTGCAGCCATCGGATGTCTTTTCCCCGATCAGATCTTGCGAGTATTCGTTTATGTGCTTGAAAAAGTTCCATGAGATAATTGGTACAGAGAGTAAATTTGGTGCTGTTAAAAGCCTATATGCAGGAGGATTACCTCGAACAAAATGTCAGTGACTGCAGTGTTGTCAATGGCATTCTTAAGGCTATACATGAAATGGCACTTCGAACAAAATGTCAATGGCACTTCTCAAGGCTATATATGCAGGTATGATTTAAATTATTTTTGTTTAGGTCTTGCTTTTGCTACTCTTGCAAAATAGTTTCATTTATTATTGTAATGCTTTTATGTGAGGCATTCAAATGATTGGAATCACGGTCACCACTCTTCAATTCTTAGTGTCTGTGATTGGTTTGGCAAGAGGGATCTTCTAGGTAATGCTATGATGCTGGAGGGCTAAAATTAAGCACAGTTTTTCATTCACGTACTTTCACATTGCAATATCACTGAATGTGTTTCAGGGTCTTTTTAAAGGGTTTTCTAGGGGTACATGCAAGTACAACTTTGATACCAATAAGATTAGATTAAGAAAAATAATATCACTTTAATTTAGTGGGAACCATGTAGGGGTGAAAAATTAAATTAAGAGACCAAAAGAAATAACTACAAGTCATATGATGAGCCAATAATATCAACCGGACCACCACGTGTACCATGCTCCGGGACCATGTTATAATTTCCTTTCTAGTACTCTATATAAGGAGCTCTCAACACAGTTATTTAGCTCTCAACACAGGGTCTAAACCTTGGTTGGTTGAACCAGCCACATATATCTTGTGTTCTTTGTTTATTATGAAAGAAAACTTGATATGAAGCGATCACACGAATGCAATTCACTTTCATTTTACAATCTTAGCTAGCTGATATATAGTTCCATATGAGAGGACGATTGTCAATTACCCCGTGCACCTATGAGACTAAGTTAAACTTCCTCATCGTTTTAATGGTACTAATTAATTAGCTAGCTAATACTTATTTACTACTAATTTTCTCTACACGTACTGTTATATAAATTTCAAAGTTTGAGTCCCTCTTTCCCTACGCTAATATCAAAAATACACTAGATGGCACACAACTGACACATGTGGAATGCCGTGAATATAATTGCAGTGAAGTGGGATATATTAAACTGCCTCGAGGATAGTAGGATTGACTGAAAATTATGTAATGTGTAATTATCATATATATTTAGATTACAAAATTTACTATCAAAGTGATTTCAATTAATCCCGTATGGTAGCCTAAAAAAGAGTAGAGTAATTAATTTTCTTATAATACTATAGACCTTATAGATAAGACAATTATATACGTAGTTCTACATTGTTTCCTCCTACGTACCTTCTTCAAGAAAATGACATGGTAATGTACGTAATTAGGGGTGAATGAAATGGATAGCGTCCAAAGCTTGACGACTAGCTATGAATGAAATTTCTTGTGTTGAAATTTCAAAGAACACGAACGTACAATGAACCTTATTTGCTAGCTGTGATCGATAAACTCTGCATTATTTGCTATGTAGTGAAAAATAAGCGCATGCAGGATTGACCCATTAAGATAGGAGGACAAAGTCAAAGTAAATGTTTAGTAATGAAGCTCGATCTTGACCGTCTATATAGTTAACCATATGAATGGACGGCATCTAACATATTTGATGACAACATAGGACCCCTGACTCTTCAACATTGTTGAAATATGATGACATGAAGACTTCCCTTAATCGATAAGCTTCCCATTTCCGATGGGTATAAAAAGAGGTTATGCCTCATATCTGCAATATCATCCCAACGTCCCCAGCAATTTCATACATTCTATCATCACATAATCTCTGTGTTATTCACTAAAAATGGTAAGTCTATGAGTCTTCACGTTGTCCTCACCTGTTAGAGTTCACGTTGTATTCTCAGGGAACTTCTTGTTAATGAGTTTTCTTTTGAGATGTTTTATGGGAGGGCCAACACGAAGATATAAGTATTAGTTATATCTTAATATATATACATTGTTTTTTTTTTTTTTTTGAACAGAAATAAATGCATTAAAACTGGGAACCAAGAACAAAACAAAAACAAAGCAGAGCTAAACCCCTGCCCAAAACACGCAGGGAACAGGGGAGCTAACACGAAATAAACTAAGTTGGAGCATGTTCTGCATCATACAAGAGAATATGAGTAAAGGAGGAAGGTGGAAACCGAACCCAATCAGCTGGACACTGCCTCCTGCGAGCTAACAAGGCGATGTGGTCTGCTGCCTGATTAGCTATTCTGCTGGTCCAACCCCAGCTAAAAGAACCAAGATCAACTGTTAAAGCTCTGATATGATCCACAAGAGGCAACACAGCCCAATCGGTGGATGTGGTGGAATGGGTGAGGAGCTTAACAAGTTGGAGAGAATCAATCTCAAACAGAAAATGAGTAGAAGGTATGGATAGGGCTAACTGGACACCCAATCTAACTGCTAATGCTTCTGCAACCAAAGACGAAGAAGCATGGGTAAATAAAACCTTCCCAGATACAAGTGAACCAGAAGAGTTCCTAGCCACAGCAGCCAGTCCTGTTCCTTCCAAAGTCCATGAAGCATCAGTATTTATTTTTATCTGGGAAGGCAAAGGAGGGGACCATTTTGGTTTGGGAGGGGGACGCAAAGACACTAACTGATTACCCATTTGAAGAGAAGGATCCTTAAACTGATCCAAAAACTCTGAAGATGCATTGAAAGAAAGAGAGGCCACTAAGAAAGGATTAGGTTGAACATCATTAAAAACACAGTGACATCGATGTTTCCAAATGTTCCAAAGAAGAAAACTGATATGAGTATAAACAGTGCTTCGAAAAGAAGAAGTGGTTGAGAGAGGAAGATGTAAATGGGTAAACCATTTATCCAAAGTGGTGAGCTGTTGGAGAGGAGGGCGGTAACCAAGTGGATGGATAAACCAAGTCTTTAGAGACCAAGGGCAGGCCAACAGTATATGCTCAATTGTTTCTGGGAAAAGATGGCAAAGAGGACATAAGGGATCCTTAGCCAGTTTTCTATGAAACAAATTAGCTTTAGTAGCAACAAAATTAGAAACAGCTCTCCAAAGAAAAGTTTTAATTTTTGGAAGAGTGTTAAGTGCCCAAACCTGTTTCCAAAGAAGAGGGTTGATAGAAAAAGAGGAATGAGGGTGGGGAATAGGATGGACAGAAGTAAGAGAATGGGCAGCATGATAACCAGAACGAACTGTATAAGAACCTGTTTTCTCCAAAGGCCAGATTAATCGGTTAGGCCGATTAGGCGAGACTAAAGGAATAGCCTGAATAGCCTGTAATTGAGAGTCAGTGATAGAGGCTTCAATAGCGGTAAGATCCCAAGTGAGAGAATTCCAGTTAATTAAAGAGTCAACATGAAGTTGAACATCAACTGGTGTATGGGGGAGCAGATGCATACCAGGGAGATGAGGAATCCAATTAGAATGCCAAACTGGAACATGAAGGCCATTTCCAATTTGCCAAGCAACATTGCTGGTGAGAAGGTCCCTTCCATGAAGAAGACTTGACCATAGCCAAGAAGCTGAAGATCCTTTTCTAGCAGTGAAGAAAGTATCCAGAGGAAAGTACCGTGCCTTAAGAATACGAACCCAAAGGGCAGAAGGGTTTGTTAGGATACGCCAGCCTTGTTTAGCCAAAAGTGCCTGATTGAAATCTTGGAGGTCACGGAAACCCATCCCACCTTTAGCTTTGGACAACCCTAAACTTGACCAACTCATCCAATGAATACCCGAGTCTCCATTATTTCCCCACCAAAATCGTGCAATAAGAGAATCAATCTGATGGCAAAGTGTTTTGGGAAACCGAAAACACATCATGGGATAAGCTGGAATTGCCATAGCTATTGACTTAATCAAAATCTCCTTTCCAGCTTGTGTTAAGGAGCTATAGTTCCAACCCTGAAGCTTACGATTAATAGAGTCTTTGACATAAGCTAAAGCAGAGACTTTGGATCTACCCCAAACAGTGGGGAGACCCAAGTATTTGCCTGGATTAGAGACAGAAGAAACTCCAATAATACCAGAAATATGAGTAATCAAATTGACATCCGTGTTGGGGCTGAAAAACAATGTGGACTTGGAGTAATTGATTTGTTGATGTAATACCCGAAAAATTCAAGTTAATTTCCGATGACGTTTTGGAAATGATTTCGTGGTCGTGGACACGAGTACGAAGCTTAGAGGAGTGTGGAATTAGTTCGAACGATTTTATTTTGAAAACTGAACGTTTTAGGGGGGTCAAAGGAGTTGACTTTTTATACATTGGGAAATTGGGAAAACTTCCTTCATGAAAGTTGTAGAGCGCGTCGATACGAGTTCGTGGACATATGGAACGTAATATTCGGAGTTCGTATGAATAAGTTACGAATATTTGAAAATTGGGATTTTCTATAAATATGAAAAAAAAATCCGAATATTGCAAATGAGGACAGAATTTCTGGAACTCCAGAAATTTCTCCCCATTTCTCTCCCGAGCCCAGCCGCGACCCCCTCCCTTCGTCACTTCGTTCTTCCTCATCCGGCCACCGATTGATGTGAAACAAAGTGGGTTTTTCTGGTCTCGACCCCCTTTACGAGTTTGTAGAAGAAATCGAAGTGAAATACGAGCTGTATGAGGCTCTACAAGGTCGAGAAGAGAGCCTCGTCGGAGACGAAATCGCTCTTCCCCACTTTTTCTGGGCTCTACTTTGTCTGGCCATATCTTCCTCTACAGGCCTCCGATCGACCTGATTCCAAAAGCAATTTTTCTCACCGTGAAGTTTTCTACAACTTTCCAGAAGACATCGACTTGAGATAACCATCGTGGTGGCCGCTAGAAGACCGAGAAGCCGCACAGCCGAGCTGGAAATCGTCTTCCTTCGCCACCTTGGTTCTCCCAGCTCCGGCCACTATAGCTCGAGTTCTTTGAGGGCTTTTCTAGCCCAGAGGAAGTAGAAGCTATCCCCAAGAAGGCTTGCAGCGATTTAATCCGGGGTGATCGAATTTTGAAGATTGGGAAACTAGGGTTCTTCGGGTTTCAAAACTTGCGAGGTAAAATTCTACTTTTTGGCTTATAATCTGACTTTGGTGTAGTTATGAAAAGTGAAATTGGAGTTGAGTTGAAGGACTTTGATGTTGGGAGTTTTGTCTAATTTTGACTTTGGATGGGTGGCGGTGCCGCCACTGTGATGGTGGTTTCCGGCGACCTCCGGACACCCCAAGGACAGTTTCTGTCCATTTTTGTGTTCTACGTGTCGATACGATCGTTTGCATATATAATTCATAATTTTTGGATATCGTATGATGAAGTTATGAATTTTTAAGTTTCGATCGATTTCGATCGTTAGATTTGTGATATGTGAAGTTAGGACCGTCAGATGGACTTGTAGTTTTGATACGATGATCTTATGACTGTCCCAGTGGCTTTGTGTGGTCATGGGCGAAGATCCGACCGTTGGATCTTCGTATAAATGCAAAACGGTGATTAGGGAGGCGATTCGTGAGAATCCGTCCGTCGGATTTTTGTATAAATTTGTGAAGATGTTAGTAAGGACGATTCAGGAAGATCTGACCGTTGGATCTTCGTGATGATTTTTGGGGGGTGATCCTAAAGGCGATCCGTGAGGATCCGACCGTTGGATCATCATTTAATTTCGATCCGACCGTTGGATTGTCGTTTGAGTATGTTTTTGAGCTATTGGCTAAGTTAAGGTCATGTGTGATTAGGTGATTGACGGTCTCCCTTGGGTGAACGATTTCGGTGTGTATTGTGTTGAATTGAAGACGCAGCGGGAATATCGAGGTGAGTAAATCGCACATGGTTCATTCACGAACCGAAATTCGGTGATTTTATTTAATTGAGAAATTGTGGAAATTGTTTTACTAAAATAAATATTTGTTTTAAATTATATGGACTTGATCGACTACGGTCCATAGGTAAGTAAAATGTATTTAAACTATAAAAATGAATTTCTAGATTTTATTGCATGTGAACTATAGTTGGTATTAGTGGTCACTCTTGTGTGGGTGACTACGTATATATATATTTACGTGGAATATATATTGGATGGTGTGATTTACTGAGTTATATTTTGAGCATTACCCTTGGAATATGTGATTTATCTTAGATGTTGTGTTGTCTATGATAATGGGTAATTGAGTAAAGTGCGATAGTTGAGTCGTTGAGATGAATTAAATGAAGAGTCGAGTGAATTGAGAAAAGCAGTCATTCGTAAGGTGAACCTTGGCCCAGGTGACACTTTACGATACAGTTAGAGCTCTAGTCTGTCTGCCGTCATACTGCTTGGGGGATAAACGAGTTATCATATGCCCTTGGGTATGACATGACATACTGAATGGGGTGATTAATATAATTAATCATAAGCCTGTAAGTATGATATACTGAATGGGGTGATTAATATATTTAATCATAAGCCTGTAAGTATAATATACTGCATGGGATGATTTATATAAATAAATCATAAGCCTGTGAGTATATATTGAGTAAGAAGTTGTTTATTATTGAGTAGTCATGATGAGATGTGAGTTGATTGATGCTTGAAGTGATGTTGTACACTTCAATTCTTATGCAAAACAAAATTAAAATGTGCTTGAGTTGATTGTGTTACTTTAAATCGTGCAATCCTTTCATTTACTCATACGAGCTTTGCAAAAAGCTTACCGGGTTTGTATTGTTGCAATCCCGGTACACTATTCAAACGGTGTAGCGGGTAATCCTACAGGTCAGGCGAATCGGGAAGGTGATCGAGCTGCTTAGAGAAATTGCATTGGGTAAATCTGGATTTATATTGTGAGGTTTATTATGCTCTTTTGAGTATTGTAAATTAAGTTGTGAGAGTGTGATGTAATAAGTAAATTGAAGATTGGTTTTTGTAATATTGAGAGGTGTGAAGTGTGGTTGTTTGTGAGAAAAAAATTCAGGACGTTATTTGTATTGATGTTAATCATGTTTCGGATTTGAATTGATTATTCAAAATTCGGGGCGTGACAGTTGACCTGATGCAGTACCATAAGACTGAAGCAGACACAGCAGATGAGAAGCATTAACTTGTGTAGCATCAAAGAAGAACAACGAATCATCCGCAAATAAGAGATGGCTAATCTTGGGTGCAGAGGGTGTGATTTGCAGAGGAGTAAGCCAATGAACAGCACAAGCTTTGGAGACCATTGTTGATAAAACATCACTGACAAAAAGAAAGAGGTACGGAGATAAGGGATCTCCTTGTCGTAAACCACGAGTAGGAGCAAAGAAGGCAGAAGGTTTACCATTAACCAAAATTGAAAGTGTCACTGATCTGACACAGTTCATAATAAGCATAACCCAATGAACATGGAAACCCATCTTGAGAAGCACAGCATGAAGAAAGTCCCACTCAACAGAATCATAGGCTTTAGAAATATCAAGTTTCAATCCAAAAGCTCCCAATCCCATATGGCGTAGGAGCTTGAGATGATGGAACATTTCATGAGCTACCACCACATTATCCTGAATTTGCCTGCCAACCACAAAAGCTGCTTGGTTTTCAGAAATTAACTCAGGCATGAAGGGCTTCAAGCGATTAGCCATAACTTTTGACAAGATTTTATAGGAAAAGTTACATAGTCCAATTGGCCGAAATTGGAAAGCATGCTCAGGATGAGGGACCTTCGGAAGTAGTACCAAATGAGTCTTGTTAAGCTCTGATAAAAGGTTGCCAGTTTGGAAAAAGGAAGCAGTAGCTTGATGGATGACCTTATTAACAATAGTCCAATAAGTCTGATAAAAAAGACCGGGAAAACCGTCTGGGCCAGGTGCCTTGAGGGATCCTAAACCAAAGATAGCTTGTTTAACCTCTTCCAAACTAACAGCAGCTAACAAAGATTGATTCATTGAAGCAGTAACCACTGGGTCAACAAGGAGAAGAATATCAGATAAATTTCGTGGTCCTGCTGTGGTGAAAAGTTGTTTATAGTAGGATAGAAAAGCATCAGCAATGGATATATCTGAGTCCATCCACAAGCCATTGGCATTTCGAAGACGAAGAATGTGATTTCGTTGTCGACGCTTAGTGGCAGATTGATGAAAGAACCTGGTATTATTATCTCCAAGTTTTAACCAAGAGATCCGGGATCGCTGATGCCAAAACTTCTCTTCCAAAAGCCATAACTCTTCAATATGCTTTGTAATGAGTCTGATTTGAGGGGCAGCATCTGGAACAGGACTGTTGTGCAAATGGTTGAGCTGTGTAAGCAATTGATCAACTTGCTTATGAGAATTAGGAAAAGTCTTCTGGCACCATGTAGATAAGGACTTTTGACAAGCCTTTAGATTGGCAACCCAAATAGGCATAGCTAGATTTAATGGTGCAGAGAGCCATGCCTGAGAAATTATATGTTCACAAGAAGCTGCTGAAGTCCATATATGTTCAAATCGAAAGAGTTTGGGAGAGTGAGTCTCCTTTGGATGAGAATCAAAGAGCAGAGGACGATGATCAGATCCTACAATAGGCAAGTTAAAAACTTGGGAATAGGGTAAAGCAGCACACAGCTCAGCATTTCCTAAACAACGATCCAGTCGTTCTTTCATTACCAACTGATCATGTTGGAAACGAAACCAAGTAAAACAAGGGCCCTGAAAATGCAAATCACGAAGACCTGTGTGATTGAGAAAGTTGTGAAAAAGATCCATTCTCCATTTGTGAGGGGGACCACCACCCCATTTTTCATCTGACCAAAGAACATCATTGAAATCCCCCAAACAAATCCAAGGTACACTTTGAACTGAGAAGTAACGACACATACAACACCAAAACAAATGCTTCAAACTTTCAGTAGGGTTGCCATACACCCACGATATTTTACAATGGAAGTCCTCATTGACAAAATACACCTCAGTGTCGATGACATTAGGGGTACTATGTATAACAGACACTTGAACAGAGGATTTCCACAAAATGGCCAAGCCGCCAGAACTAGTATTTACAGGATCAACTACTACATAGTTATCATACTTAAGTTGAGTCTGCCAAAACGAGATTATCTTTTCTTGTTGATGAGTTTCCATAAGGAAGATAATCTCAGGGTCATACTTTCGCCATAGCCTGCGAAGAGCCTTCGCTGTCAAGGAGGACCCCAAACCTTGACAGTTCCAAGAGATGAGCCTCATTCGGAACCCGTAGCTGCACCTGGCCAGCTACCTATGCCATCGCCCTTGCTACCAGAGGAGACAGAGGGCGGATTGAGATTACCAAAGGATGAAGAGGGACTTGAGCCTTTAGTGATATGTTGAGGAGGGACCCTCCCCTGAGGAAGTGACGGCGGAAACAGAAACAGATGGACGCCAGAAGCCCTGCCTTGGATGGGCGAGAACAAGGGTTCCCGGACTGGGACCAGCCAAGGAATCAGGGTGACAGGACCAGGGCGTAGAACAGTAAGTCCCATTCTGCTGGTAATTCCGATCCACATACCGAGTGCGACGATTTTCAAAACTCTGATGCTGGACACTATCCCAACTGTGCTGACCATCTGGAGGAAGACGACGAGGAGTGGGAACCGCCATCCAAGAGCCCAACTTATCAGAAGAAGGGTGACGATGGAAAGTACAAGTAGTAATGATATGACCCAACCTGCCACAACGGTAACAAAAATCTGAAAGACGTTCATACCGAAACTCAGCCCAAGTTGCTTCGGTAGGAGAGTTAGAGAACCAGAACCCCGGAGATAGAGGATACCGGGAATCCACCTGCACACGAACATGCAGGTACCCTGGATTACCAACAGGAGAGTTGGGATCATCAACAGCTACCACCGTACCAATCTTGGCTCCCAGCAAACGAGCCACATCCTCCGTCATATGACCACGTTGAAGACCATGAACCTGCACCCAAAAAGTAACCAAGTGCAACGGGATATCCTCCAGTCTACTCAACAAAGGCCAAGGATGGATGGACATAGTATAACCCTTAACGGACCAGGGACCCCTCTCCAGTAGTTGGTCCGCAGCAGCCTCAGAAGGAGCTGTGATAGCAAAGATAGACCTCCCGCCTATCAACTCAACACGAAACCGGCCTATCTCAGTCCATGCAGATAGGAGATTGCGGATCAGCGAGGGAGCATGAAGCGTACGATCAGTGATGATCGCACCCACCAAAAGAACAGCTCGGACTTGATCTTGGGCTGGGGGTGGGAGTTGAATAAAAAGCTCCCCCGCAGGAACCTCCACAGCAGGAGGGAGAGCTGGATTCAAAGGAATAGAGGTTGAAGGGGGTTTTGAAGGAGAAGCAGGAGGGGATAAGACTGAGGTGGGAGAATTTGACGGTGAGGCAACCATGTTGTGGATGGTATGTTGAAAACGCTTCGATGAATAGCGTCCTGCATGAGAAAGGGATTTATAGGCCATGCAATCCGATAGAGGAAGCCACGCGTAAGAAAGAACAGAAGGAAAATAAAACGGGGTTACGACAGTGGTAGAAAGAGTGAACAGGTGTGTTGATTAGAGATGGCAAAGATGAAGGAGGTTTTGCATGGTAAACAGGTGTTGTGGTGATTGAACAAGGGTATTACCAAATGAAACCGGGTGAAGCCAAGTAATCCTAACAATGATTACGGTGGGGAAGGGGGAATTAGGATAGGAAAAGGAAAAATCGAGAGGAAAGGAGTGGAAACTTGTAGAAAAGGGATCTGGAGTATAAGAAACGATGGAAACACTAGCTACAGTGCAAAAGCCCTATGTAAGAGCAAGCTGCTCTCAAGTAGAGAGAAAAAAACGTAGAGAGCTTTCTAGGAAGTGGGAAAAACACAAGTGACTTTCTGGTATTATATATATACATTGTTAGAATTACCTTGAAGATAGAGTTTTTGGGGTCATTGTTGTCTAATAGTACGTGATCCACTATTTGCTCTGTATAATGATGCATCTGTGAAGCGGAGCACCTTTTTTTTTGTTTTTTTGTTTTTTGCTTCTTTTGGAGTATCGTTGACTAAATTTATATAGTAAAAAAGGCATCTCATAAGGTACACATTAAGACTAATCACAAATAAATAGGGTTACCGGGGATTTATATAGCTAATTAACTAGTAGTATAAACGCTTTCATTTTGATTTTAATTAATATTGGACTGACAAATTTCTACTTGTTTGCTGGTTTCTGCATTTGGTGTGGGAGCAGGCTCTTTCACTAACTATTGAGGTATGGTTCTTCGATCATCTTTTCTTAGTCTAGTTTCTATGGGAAAAAAGTCTATATATGCTTCAATATTCTCTCCAAACTATTAACAGTTTAATTTCTTCTTCAGAAAGAATTTGCTCAAACCTCAGAAAGAGTGAAGTCTGTGGATCTGCATCCAACTGAGCCATGGTACGTAAACACCTATCTGGCCATCTACAGGCAACTCTGTTATGTGATCGATCTCCAAACTTTGATTTTCAAACCTGTGCTTGTCACTGCTGGTTCCTTTTATCCTTTAGTGTCGAAAATCAATTTATATTTCCCACTACATATAACCGAAGCATACTGCTTGATAAATTCTATGCAGGATGCTAGCAAGTTTGTATTCAGGAACTATTTGTATCTGGAACTACCAGTCACAGGTAAATCCATCTTGCACTTCATTGCTAAACTCGTGGAGTCTAATAACCCAATTTGGATTCTCACGCTTTTATTTATTCTGTCACATGGACTAACTTAATGTAACTGCACAGACCCTGGAGAAGTCCATCAAAGTCACTGAGTCACCAGGTACATATATAACAGCATTTTGTTTTAATTAAGTTGCTTTCATTTCTTCTTAGTGGCATGCTACATTTCTCTCAATGAAAGATCTCTTAATTTTATCATTTGTTTATGTGCTTACAGTCAGATCAGTAAAGTTTGTAGCTCGCAAACACTGGATTATAACTGGGGCTGATGACAAGTTCATTCGGGTATACAACTACAATACTTTGGAAAAGATCAAAGAGTATGAAGCACATACTGACTTTATCAGGAGTGTCACTGTCCATCCAACTCTACCATATCTGCTGTCATGTTCTGATGACAAGGTTATAAAGCTTTGGGACTGGGAGAAGGACTGGGAATGCAGTCAGGTCTTTGAGGGGCATTCCCACTATGTGATGCAAGTGGCTTTCAATCCGAAAGACACCAATAGTTTTGCTAGTGCCTCTCTCGATGGAACCATTAAGGTATTGTTGTTGCAAGGCTTATCTTGCTGCAAACTAGTTAATCAAGTACTGCATCTTTGGTCTCAATACCTGTTTACCTGTCACTTACACTTTTACAATGTCTCTTTTCGTAGACATGGAACATTGGCTCTTCTGCCCCGAATTTTACATTACAAGGCCACTCAAAAGGAGTGAATTGTGTTGATTATTTCATTCACAGCGATAAGACTTACCTGTTAAGTGGTTCTGATGACTTCACTGCCAAGGTTTGTGACCTAATTGATAATCTCTTCTTTTTTTTTTTCAGTATCAGCCTTCGATTTGGCTAAACACAAAGTTGTTCTACTGTGTGTCTGTAAGCCCTCCTAAGCTGATTATCTTTTGATAAATTAAATCATAACAGGTATGGGACTATGAAACTACAAGTTGTGTGCAAACTCTAGAAGGTCATGAGAACAATGTAACAACTGTGAGTGTACATCCTGAGCTTCCCATAATAATTACAACTTCTGAGGATGGGACTGTTCATATATGGAATGCAACCACATTTAGGTAAATACTTTTCTATTCAAAATGCTTACATTGAGAAATTCTATAGTTGTATTATCATATAGTGAAAGCTTTGTGATGCTTGGCTGATTTCGTAAACAATTCTCATTGCTTCACAGTCTGGAGCACAAACTGAACTATGGTCTTGAAAGAGTTTGGGCCATTGGACACATGAAAGGATCATGCAAGTAAGTTTCTTCTTTCTTTCTGTGGGTTTTTGATTTAGGGTTTAGACTATGAAATACAGGGACTTTTAAGGAGCTGTTTAATATATTAACAGGATTGGCTTAATCGCTTTATCTGTTGCTCTTAGCTTCTCAGAATTTGCTTTAAGTGGCTTATTGTTTTATCAGTATATATATGTCTACATAAATTGAGTAGTTGCTTCTTCAATTCTGTTTACAGGGTTGCATTTGGTTTTGACAATGGAACCACTATAGTCAAAATGAATGCTTCTGCTTGACATTCTGGGGACCTCCAAGCATGATGATCAGAAGCAAAGTAATGAAATAAAAGACCTCATATGCTGTAATTTATACTGTCGGCTCTGAAGAAATTTAAAGTGAGGTTGTAATGTTGTATGATATCTATGTAACCCTACTGAAGGAATATTCCTATGTGGCCAATAGAAGTTTCCTTGCAAGGAATATTTATATGTAATTTGGTTGTGCATGCTTTGTATTACTTCCCAGAGGAACTATTTCCCTGAAGACTAGTTGTACTGTTTCTGCTATTTCTGTTTTATATAAAAGGAATGAATTCGAACTTTGTTTGTGTTGTGGCATTACTTCCCAAAAGGAAAATTGTAAGGATTAGTGGAAACATTCTAATGCTCATGTGTCCATTTAACAATTCATACTGGTGAAATTGGTAGATTCAGTAAAATGAGTCATGAGTTGGGATTCAAAGATCTGATGACTAAGGTGGAGTCTTAAATCCATAATAATTCAGATCAGTACTATTTGAGACAGAAAACAACAGATGGAAGACATTGATCTAATTAACTACTATTAATATAGCTTCATCCATAGGGTCCAGTCATCTTTCTGTAACATTGGTCCAGTTTGCGTTCAGGATTTCAAGAACTGTTTGTATCTGGAACTACATGTCACAGGTAAGTCATTACCACTCTCACATATATGTTTAACCACTATCAAATCTGTAAGTACTCAATTTGAAATTTTTCATGCATTTAATTGCCTAGCTTAGGTACCCTCCTATGTGAGACGACTCACCCAATAGTACCAACCTACCTACATTTCAATCTTGTTTATTGTCGTCTGTTATAAAGGTTGCCTCTAGCTAATTTTCTTTTAAAGAAGCATATCTAGCTTGTTCTTAGCATAATCTGTTAAAGTGCTTAGAGTAAGGTCAGCAAATTTCGTTGCATATGAAAACTGCATTCTGACCAAACAATTCTTAGGTTCACCACTTCGCCCTAGCGATTTGTGGGTAACGAATCATCACCTTCCCCAAAGCCTAGTATGCATCTTTGCATGCCAAAGAAATTTGATCTGCAAATTTTCTTTTTTCCGTGTCTATCAAGAACCAAACCAAGTAATTAATGAAAATTGTTAAATGGTCTCTGCCAGAAGTTTTGGTAACTAGATTAGCACACTCCAGTGAATTAAATGATAGAGACCTGCATGAACCGAATAAGAATGAACCCCACAGAAGATATAACCATGCACAATCTTCTCCTTGGCACATATAATAGCAGAGAGGACTTTCTCAAGGCCTGCAGAAAATGCATTACCTTTAATGAAAACAATCCTTATTGTTTAAATCAATATCTGAATTAGCATCCCTTTTGTGGCAAAAAGACATTCCACACTTGATCATCATTAAGAGATAAAATCGATGGGTACTGAGTTGGAGAATTCAAGGGTGTACTTTTGAATATACAACCAGATCAGTCATGGCAAAGAGGAGAATAAATTCCCATTGTCAACTAATACAAAAGTTTATGGAAAGGTATTAAAGTTAAAGCAAGCTGAAACCAAGGGAACCCTTTCACTCTTTCATACCTAACGTCTGTGCCCATAAATTAAATGATTGTAAATGCACAATTTAAGAGTGTCTAAGAATAAGGAGTGAGGGCCTTGGTTTCCATTTCCGCCTTATTTATAGGAAAATGAGGTCGGATTGATTTCCTTTTACTTGAGGGAAAAGGTTAAGTAAAGAGTAGTGATCAAGTAATTAACTGTCCTATAGGAGAAGGTTTCTATCCCAAGTAAGTGAATTTGCTGTAAAAGATGCGGACCTAGGTATTAGGCATTCTCAAGGCTATATATGCAATGGCACTTCGAACAAAATGTCAATGGCACTTCTCAAGGCTATATATGCATTATGCAGGTATAATTTAAATTATTTTTGTGTTAGCTCTTGCTTTTGCAGTTTTGGCACTCTTTCACAATAGTTTCATTTATTGTTGTAATGCTTTTAGGTGAGGCATTCAAATGATTGGAATCACGATAACCATGAACTCTTCAATTCTTGGTGTCCGTGATTGGTTTGGAAAGGGATCTTCTAGGTAATGCTATGATGCTGAGGGCTAAAATTAAGCACAATTTTTCATTCACGTACGTACTTTCACATTTCGATATCACTGAATGTGTTTCAGGGTCTTTTTAAAGGGTTTTCTAGGGGTTCAACCGTTCAAGTACAACTTTGATACCATTTATGCAGTGCACCAGTCCACAAAATATGAAGAAGTTAGCGAATTTGCTAGCTGCAAACTTGCAAACTACTAAGCAGTATAGTGAGGAATATAATTAAATGGCTCAATAACTCGTATGTGCTGGCCAATCTGTACATACATATCCAATTCATTGTGGAATTTTCCATTGTGATCATGAAGTTTGAGTTTAGGAAATATTGAAGATTACAAGTTGTTTCTGAAATTTCTTCTATCCTACATGTGACTAAATGAATGCTGGTGGAAGAACAGAAAATAGCTCTCATAGATACAAATATCCATGCTAGCTAGAATCATTCAGGAAGTGTAAAACTTTCCGGTAATATAGTAGAATATAACAAATTTTTCAGGTAATAACCATTATCATAAATTCAGGCATCCTTCTTTTTGGTGTCTTTTTTTTTTTTTTTCTGAGTTACAGAATCATTAAGAACCATTTACTTCTACACAAGATGGGATATAGTTAATGAGCACAATCTAGAAACATTATACTACCTACACATTGAAGTAAAAGGTAAGCATCTATAGTAGAATAAAGGTCTGCAGTTATTAAAACAGTGTGAACATACACATCTAAGTAGCAAAGAAGATGATTGACAAAGCAGTTATGATGAATGACAAACCAGCTATATATGGATGGAAATATCAGAGGGATTGGCTTCAAGACACTTGGGATTATAAAAAGCAGTCTTTAATTGTTCCTTGAGACCTTCACTTCCCACTTTGCTAATGTAGCTGTGCCACATTCCCATCAACACTAACCACCAGTTCCACATCTTCCTTTCTGTGCTTCACATCCTCAAAGCGTTTTATAAAAAGTAAACTAATGACCTTATCCTTCTTCTGATCATTTTCCTCCTGGTAGCTTTTATGTCACCCTCTGATTCAACAACGTCCACGTACTTGGGGAATTCGCAGTGGATGATCAAACCAATAGCCAAGATTGATGTTTGCATAAGGTTAGCACTGGAGATATGAGTGATGAGTCTCATGGGTCATGAGCTATTCAATTTCATCAAATTAAGAAACGTATTGCTTCCTTAGGGAGAAAAGATAATATGTTTTTCCATTTTCAATGAAAATGTAAACCCTTTTGTCATTAGTCGAGCATTACTTCTGATTTCCTGTAACCAAAATGTAATATTTTGAAACTCATATTGCTGTTTTTAACTTTACAAAGCAGCTTGGTGATGAAGTTTTGCAAAGCATTTTAATTTTGCTGCCTTTGGGAAGCAACTTTGAGGCGCTTAGATTGCAGAAAGACTTGATAATTAACCTGGAAACTCCTAGCTAATTCATCATTAGGTCTAGAAGCCAAAGTCATCTAATGATATATATATTGGATAATAAGATGGTTAATACATGTTCGAAATCTTACTTCAATGGTACATCTCCTACAAGCATCCAACCCCATCTATGTACTCATAAGTGTCAGCATTCATGAAGTTATCCCAACTGCATAGCAGACCAACTACATTGGCTTTATTCTTTATTGACTTCTCTGTCATTAGTTATTGTACTCTATTGACTTCTCTGTCATTTGCTGTTGTAATAGTTAGAATAGTTACTATAACTCCTATCCTCCCAACTGTAATTGTAGGCCTGAACATACTATAAATCCTCCTAACTGGAGATGAATAAACATAACTGATATTACCATTTGACATGGTATCAGAGCATATACAATCCTAGGAAATATTTAGAAGGTATTTCTGATATGCACTTGCAGCAGCTTCTGTAATCTCAGAGTTGCTGGGCCTTACCTTACCTACAAAGCTTCTGTAATCTCAGAGCTTATTGCCTTACCTCACCTGCAAACTCTGTAATCCCAGAGTTTGTTGCCTTACCTTCTGCAAGCTTCTGAAATCTCAGAGCTTGTTGTGCCAGCTGATTACCTTAGCTTTTCCATCAATTTTTTCAATCAGAAACTTATCAAATCTCCCCAGACCCAATCCGACAAACTATCCCAAAATCAATCTTCCGCTGCTACCGTACCTGTTATTGTGAAAAACAATGGTCAATGATGATGATATCAATGTTTCCAACAAAGGTGATTCATCTGCAACTCAGCTTCCACAGATTGTCACAGTACAAAGTGACAATTCCAATTCCTCTCATATTGGCATGAAACTTGACGATACCAATTATTCACTCTGGTCACAAGTTGTGGAGATGCATGTTGCTGGGCGAGAAAAGTTTGGATATTTGACTGGTGAAGTCCCGCAACCTTCACCAAAAGATCCAACCTACAACAAATGGAGGGCTGACAATGCTCTAGTCAAAGGCTGGCTGATCAATTCAATGTCTTCCACTTTGATGGGCAACTTCATTCGTCTTCCTACAGCTAAGGCGGTTTGGGATGCTGTTGCTAAAACCTACTATGATGGCTCAGATATGTCTCAAGTTTATGAGTTGACTTGCAAGGCCTTCCAAATGCGTCAAAATGGGAGACCAATCACTGCCTACTACTCTGATCTTCAAGGTATTTGGCAAGAGTTAGATCACCGATGTCCAAGTAACATGGAATGTGCTGCTGATGCTGCTACTTGGAAGAAACAAACTGAGAATCAACGTGTGTACGTGTTCTTGGCTGGTCTAGATCCTGAACTCGATAAAGTTCGCAGTGATGTGTTGCGAATGGATCCTTTCCCTGATGTTGAAGTTTCCTTTGCTCATGTTCGACGTGAAGCTCAACGTCAAGTTACAATGATGAATGTCTCTGAAGTTCATGAGGGCTCTGCGATGGTGTTCGGAACTCAGCGAAATGGTGTTGCTCGACCTTCCTTTTCCTCAATTGGTTCCAGTTCGAAGAACACTAAAACAAGAGAGTGTTCTTACTGTGGTGACAAAGGCCATATCCGAGAGACTTGTTTCAAGTTAATCGGCTTCCCAGATTGGTACTTGGAGCAGAAGGAGCAGCAATCTCAAAAGAAGGATAAAGAAAAGGGAAGAAAGGGAAAGGCATTGCAGATTGCCTCGCAACCATCCTTGGTGTTAAAGGTAGATCAACCTTCTACCAACAATTCTTCATCGACATCTTTGGCTGACTCAGGTAACTTGGGTCATGCTTTAAATATTTCTGCTTCTACTTGTGATAGTGCTTGGATAATTGACTCAGGTGCAACAGATCATATGACTTTTGATTCCGGTCAGTTTCATACACATACTCATCCTTCCAAGCACAGTGTCGCAAATGCCAATGGTATTCCTTCCCCTGTTATAGGGGCAGGTTCTATCCCATTAACATCTTCATTATCCCTCTCATCTGTGTTACATGTTCCTGCTCTTTCCAATAATCTACTGTCAATTAGTCATATCACCAAAACCTTAAAATGTTCCGTAACATTCTTTCCCACTCATTGCATCTTCCAGGATCTCCTCAGCAAGGAAACGATTGGTCGTGGTGAGGAAAGAGAGGGTCTGTACTACTTGGCCTTATCGGAAGCAAGCGAGACGTCGGTGAGCCAAGCACATCAAGCAAGTGCAGATGTTTTGAGCACAGAGGAGCAAATTTGGCTATGGCATAGACGTTTAGGTCATCCATCCTTTCTTTATCTTAAGCACTTATTTCCATCGTTATTTTCCAAAATCAATGTATCCAAGTTTCATTGTGAGACTTGCATATTGGCTAAGAGTCATCGTGTTCATTTTCCCCCTAGCTCTAGTCGAAGTGATGTGCCTTTTGCACTCATACACTCCGATGTCTGGGGTCCATCTAAAATACCTACCTCATCTGGCATGCGGTGGTTTGTTTCGTTTATCGATGATTGCACTCGTGTGTCGTGGGTATATCTTCTTAGGAATAAAAGTGATGTGTGTTCTATCTTCCCTATATTTCATACTATGATTCGAACACAATTCAATGCTCAAATTCAGGTGGTGCGTTCTGACAATGGGGGAGAATATCTTAATCATGACATGAACACATATTTTCAATCTCATGGTATTCTCCACCAAACTTCTTGTCCACACTCCCCTCAACAAAATGGCATAGCTGAACGTAAAAATCGACATCTCTTAGAAATGGCTCGATCTTTACTCCTTACAATGCAGATGCCTAAATTTTTTTGGGGCGATGCTCTTCTTTCGGCTGTCTATTTGATTAATAGACTCCCTTCCAGTGTCCTTGATTTTCAAACTCCTCTCCAAGTTCTTTCCAGTCACTATTCCTTGCCATCAATGCTTAAAATTCCTCCTCGCATTTTTGGGTGTGTTGCTTATGTTCATATCTATAAACATCAGCGAGACAAACTTGATCCTTGTGCCCTTAAATGTGTCTTTCTGGGCTATTCTCCTAGCCAAAAGGGATATAAATGTTATCATCCTCCCACCAGAAAATCTTATGTTACTATGAATGTTACCTTTAGAGAAGATATCGGGTATTTCACTACTCCTTCTCTTCAGGGGGAGTCCATAAACATGGAAGAGAAGTCTTATGATTTTGATATTATAACGATGGAGCCAACAGCACCAGCTCGGGAAGAGAATGTGTTAAAGGTGTACAAGAGAAGGAAAAACAAAGTTCAGAAGAATGATGAAGAAGATCAAGTAGCTACACCCCTCTCTGATTTACCACCACACCACTCGACTTCCGACACTGAGGTCAATCCTGAGGTACACTCTCATCCTTCTTATTCTGACATTCCTGTAGTTGAGTCTAATCATGATACAGTGTATAATCTGAATGACTTGTTTGATCCTACACATCCATCAATTGAAAAGGAAAATCAGAGGTACCATCTTCCTCCTCGGAAAAACCGAGGGCAACCTCCTGATCGCTTGGGATTTTCCAAAGAAGATAATGTCAAATACCCAATTGCAAATTCTGTGTCGTCTCATAGATTATCTAAGTCATATAAGTCTTTTGCACTTCAATTATCCACTATATCTATTCCAAGTAAGTTGCAGGAAGCGCTCGCTGATCCAAAATGGACCAAAGCCATGATTGAAGAGATGGAAGCACTCAATAAAAACTCCACTTGGGAGTTGGTGGATCTACCTAAAGGGAAGAAGACCGTAGGTTGCAAGTGGATATTTACGGTAAAGCATAACACTGATGGCTCAATTGAGAGATACAAAGCTAGATTAGTAGCTAAAGGATACACTCAAACTTATGGTCTAGACTACCAAGAGACTTTTGCACCAGTTGCTAAGATCAATACCATTCGAGTTCTCTTATCTCTAGCTGCCAATATGGATTGGCCATTACATCAATTTGATGTGAAAAATGCCTTCCTGCATGGAGACTTAGAAGAAGAAGTGTATATGGATCTTCCTCCTGGGTTTACCACAGATTCTGACATTGGAAAGGTGTGTAGACTTAGGAAGTCCTTATATGGTCTCAAACAATCCCCAAGAGCATGGTTTGGAAGGTTCAGTAAGTCTATGAGGAAATTCGGGTACAAGCAAAGTAATTCTGATCACACATTGTTTCTAAAGCATAAGAAAGGTAGGGTGACAGCCTTAATTATTTATGTGGATGACATGGTGGTTACAGGTAATGATGGAGAAGAAATGAAACTACTCCAAAATTACTTAGCCCAAGAGTTTGAAATGAAAGACCTTGGGGGTCTAAGATACTTTTTGGGAATTGAGGTAGCTAGATCCAAGCATGGCATCTTCTTATCTCAAAGAAAGTATGCTTTAGATTTACTAACTGAAACTGGAATGCTTGCTTGCAAACCAGCAGATACTCCTATTGAACAAAATCACAAATTAGGAGAGTATCTTGATCAGATCCCTACTAATAAAGAAAGATATCAAAGGTTGGTAGGAAAATTGATCTACTTATCACACACACGACCCGACATTGCATATGCAGTGAGTGTGGTAAGTCAGTTCATGCACTCACCGAGTGAGGATCATATGGATGCTGTTGTTCGAATTCTCAAATACTTGAAGTCAGCCCCGGGTAAAGGGTTGATGTTCTCTAAGCATGGCCAACTCGAAATTGAAGGCTATACTGATGCAGATTGGGCTGGTTCTAAATCAGATAGAAGATCCACTTCTGGATATTTCACTTTTGTTGGTGGAAATTTAGTCACCTGGCGTAGCAAGAAACAAAAAGTTGTTGCTAGATCAAGTGCTGAAGCTGAATTCAGAGGCATGTCCCATGGTGTTTGTGAAATGCTTTGGTTGAGAAATTTGTTGAGAGATTTGGGTTTCAAACCTAAGAAGTCCATGAATTTACACTGTGATAACAAATCAGCTATCTGTATCTCTCACAATCCTGTGCAACATGATCGGACTAAACATGTTGAAGTGGATAGACATTTTATCAAGGAGAAACTAGAGGGAGGAATTATTGACTTCCCATTTGTGAAAAGTGAGGATCAATTGGCAGATATCTTGACAAAGGCTGTGTCAAGTAAAAGCTTCCATTCATGCCTTAACAAGTTGGGTATTCGAGATATTTATGCACCAACTTGAGGGGGAGTGTCAGCATTCATGAAGTTATCCCAACTGCATAGCAGACCAACTACATTGGCTTTATTCTTTATTGACTTCTCTGTCATTAGTTATTGTACTCTATTGACTTCTCTGTCATTTGCTGTTGTAATAGTTAGAATAGTTACTATAACTCCTATCCTCCCAACTGTAATTGTAGGCCTGAACATACTATAAATCCTCCTAACTGGAGATGAATAAACATAACTGATATTACCATTTGACAATAAGTAGGTACATATTCCACTCCATATGCAAGGTCCATGCATACACATCATTACCTGCAGAAAAAAATAAACAAACAACCACCATTGATATGAAAATTGTGATATGAGTTTTGACCCAATAACTAAAGTACTAAGAGTTGAGATTCAGATACAGACAGGTGGTCAAGGAGGACAAATCCTCTACAGCACCCAAAAGCTGCTGATAGCTATTGTACATCTCAAAATCAATTTTGCACAAGTACGGAGCTATATCCACTGCAACTTTAACATACTTGCAGCTCTTCATTAAGTTTTGAGTATATATATTGCACAGATTAAGATGAACCAAATTCCTGGCTTGTTAAACATCGTATTGTTAATTTGGTGCTTAAGAGTTCATTACAGTTAGTAACTAATTAACATAGACAGGCCAAAGCTTGGCAATGCAGGATGTCAATAGACAATAACAAGCCAAAAATAAGTTTCAAGCTATAAGTCTTCATGACAAACATTTTTTCATATTCTTCTTTAAAGAGGAAAAGTATAAATAACTAAAAAACACACACACACACACACAATAGATTAAATGCACTCCAGTGATTGTATCATTGTTAGTTTAGGTCTTTCCCTATCAACTAGCGTTGAATATATAATCGTATTATCTTAATGAACGTGGATTTTCTTACGAAGAGTAACACTTTGCTTGGCCGCATTACTCTGTTTCTGTTCTGTTTCTATCAACTTACGCACTTTAGCTTTGAATTGGATTTCACCAAGTAAACATAGATCAACATCCATAAAGGAATACGACTGTGACATACCTCCCCAAAAGCAAGCTAGGTCCCCATTTGCTTCTTTAAATCAAGTAACTCTCTTTTCCACATTCTGAAGTAGTTTATCATGAATTAATTTAACGGCTTTTTCTTGCTGCCACTTCCTTCTATTCTCGTAATTTTTTATATTTTTCGTCAACCATGTAAAAGTACTGAAGACGCTACAAGCACTCTAGAACCAATTAAGAACTAAACTAACAGGCACCAAAAGTATGGAAGGCACACAATACCCTGACTTAACAAAATAGTAAATAGTAAACACAAAGACCAATACACGCCCACAATAATCATGCATACCAAGGCATATGAATCAGATTTGGCTTTCTTAGACATGAATAGGCTTTTGCATCCAAAAGAAAAGGAAAAGGGTTAGTTTGTTCGCCCGGTAATCCCAAGAAAACCCAACAGCAAAAGCCCGAGACGGTAAGGCTGGAGAGTGAGACAAATAGAGTAATAGTTTGTTCACATGAATAGGCTTTTGCTTTCAAAACAAAAGGAGCCAACAGCAAAAGCCACCTATTTATGGAGCAGTGCTGCTGACTAAAAATAGTTCTATTCATTTCGTCAAAAAAAAAAAAAAAGAATAGAACTATTACGGTAAGACATATAGCAAAGGCGTCAAAAGCAACCAGCAAAAAACTCACCTCTTTATAGAGTCATGCCTTGGATCATGATGACCTTGTCTAGGTCTCACAATTTTCAGTAAAATATCTATAGCAAATCATACTGATGAGCTTTGAATAAGAATGACAGTGCAGCAAATGAAAACTGATGTAAAGAGTAATCTGGAGGATAGAGGGCAGAAGATGATTTAGCATGAGGCCAGCTTGGAATGGTGGGAGTTCTGGTTGGCATCTTGAACCTAATAAATAAATATGTATACGATCTTTGATTGACAATAAAACTTTTCCCCGGTAGCTTCCGCGTATAAAAACTAGGCTTCTTGACCATTTACTCAATTTAGGCCCAATAAATGCCCACTTATTCTACTAAAAGATTTGTGTGCCCACTTACCCCATTTAAATGTAAAAAGACAAGTTTGCTCTCCAAATAATTAAAAAGTCATTTGAGACTTTGCCGGAATCCGGTCACTAGCTGGAGATTTCGAAAGAAGTTGCCAGAGACTTTTATTTACCCCCAATAAAACCCAATAAAATTTTATTGGGGGCCAATAAAATTATTGATGGCAATAAAAAATTTATTTTGGGGGGGGGGGGCGCAATAAAACTGGACGCGGGACTCCGGTGACCGGATTTCGGCGGCCGGTCACCGAATTTCAGAGGTTGCCGAAGTCTCTTTTTAAGTGACAAAGGGAGAGAGGACAAAATTGTCCCAAAAATAAACAAAAAATAATAAAAAAGAACTTAATTGTGTATTGGTGTCACGCCCCGATTTTTTAAACAAAATTAAAAATCAAATATATAATCTCATAATTATACATGCGTAATGGTTCAGCCATCAATACAAAATACCTTGAAACTTTTTCCTTTCAAGTTAAGTACATACTGATGCCCTGAACCCACTATGTCAATACAGACTCCGCAGAGTCAAATATTACATAAGTTTACGAATTAAATTGCCACAACAAAATAATAAGTAAATGTTCCTCAGAGCTCACTACATAGCGGAAGTCTTCGCAACTGCAAAGTCACAAAATTGGCTTCCTAACATAAAGTTGCAACTATCAGAACCAGCTTCAGCCACGATTACCCTGACCTGCAGGATTAACCTCTACATCATCGAATAGTGCGCCGGGTTGCCACACAACAAACCCAATAAGCTTATGAAAGCTCGTATGAGTAACTCAAAACATAACCCACACAACTCTCACCAAAACAAGGAAAACCTTTCAACTCAAGAAAAAGGAACACATACCATGCTTCCCAAAACAATATTCTTTTCCCCAAAAGAAAACAACAAAAGTCACCCCGTGACAAAATCATATTAATTGAAACTCTGACAATTAAAATAGGGGAGTGAAATTTGCACCCCCCCCCCCTTATTACAATCTGCACCCCCTTCCTAATTTTTTAACATTTTCTGACGCCCTCTTACATGTGTTTCCCATATGGCCCTTCTTCTCCAACCAACTCAAAGTTGCATCTCATCCTCTCAAACTCGCTTTGCAAAGAGAGAACAGATCAGTTGCAGAGCCAAAGCTTCTGCAACAATCGGAGAGGGGGCCAAAGCATTAGAAGCATAGTGACACAGACCGATCGCCAAGCACAGTGAACGACGACGACGGCCGAAACAATCAAAACACCCATCCATCAAAACTAAAAACCAATTATACCAATAATTTTCCCAACTTGTTTTCATTTGATATCAGAACTTTCATTTAATTTCTTTTCCTTCGATTTCTCAGCATCCAAACAAAATAGTTATCTTCACAACCAAAGACCTTCAAAAATCCTGACTCACTTTCAAAAACAAAACAAAATCTAAACTGCATTTACCGTAAAAATTACTAACTCAGCTTCCAGGAAACAAAATTTATTGCAACCACCAACATGGAAATTATTCCACAAAATATTCTGACTAAGTTAACAAGCTGATGCTTAATGCTTCATATTTCTTTATGGGAGTGTTGAAGTGTATAGGGAAAACAAAACAGAGTAAGAGATACCTCATTTTCTATGACCGCAATCCGCTTTCCATGTTGAGATGTTAGTATATGATTGAGCAATGTAGTCTGCAACATCATAAACAACAAAACTGATCAAAACCCAGATTGAAAAAAGACAATGAGAAGCAGAGAACCAAACCCCACCTTTCCGGAACCGAGAAAGCCGGTGATAATGGTCGTCGGAACAAGGGTATCGAGACCCAAGCTCGGATTCTCGTCAAGATTGTAGCTTGAGGCAGAGACCATGCTCGTGGAATACCCAGGATGAGGATTCTTGGCATGGCGGGAATTGAATTGTCGGGAAACGAGGGAGCATAGGCTTCGGAGGAATTGAGAGGAGGATGAGGAATCGTGGATAGGAGGATGAAGGAAGTGAATGAAATTCTTAAGGGATGTTCTTGAGAGTAAGATTCTCGCAGTCGTCGTCGATTCTTCCTCCACAGTCGACAATTGAACGAACTACCACTAGAAGTGTGACGGTGACGTTGAAAAGAAGAGAACTGTGCCGGTGCGCCGTCGTGGGGGGGTCGGACGCCAGAGTTGCCCGAACTTGCCCAGAAACCGTCAGAGGATCATGAACTTCGGGCCTTCGACTCTCTCTCTACAGCTAGTGCATGGATGATCCGAGACCACCAACAGGTCGACGATGAAGAGACGCTTCGATTGATGGTGGTCCGCTGTCGTGTCGTGGCCGGATGGCGAAGATGGAATCGGGTCGCCGGTAGGAGCACTCGGGTCAACGATCCGCCGCGGCAGCGTCCGTCTTCTGCAGCTGAGCAGGAATCTCTTTGTCGCAGGCCAGCTTTAGCGACTCGGTTTGGTGTCCATCGCCGGAGACTAGAGTAAGAGATAGAGAGGGAGGGAGGGAGTGAGGAGTGAGAGTTTTGAGACACAGAGAAATAGAGAGAGAGAGACTGAAGAAAAATGGTTGGAGAAGAGGGTAATATGGGAAACACATGTAAGATGGCATCAGAAAATGTTAAAAAATTAGGAAGGGGGCGCAGATTGTAATAAGGGGGGTGCAAATTTCACTCCCCTTAAAATATGTTTTTCTCCAAAGAAACAACAAAAGTCACCCCATGACAAAATCGTATTAATTGAAACTCTGATAATTAAATATGATAAACAAGTCCACCTTGGACATTTAAAAGAAAGAATCCGCGAAACTCTCTTTTAAAACGTGTACTCATGAGCATCAAGTAGCTCCCCACTACTCCCCATGACTACAATGGCAACATAATAAAGCTCTAACTGATCATATCCACTCACCCAGGCAAATGCGTGAAGTCCCGATATGTATGTCTAAGGTCACTCCCAGCGACACCGAATCCTCAGGTCCCCGACCTTTAGATCAAAACATTTCAAAACGGTCACTCAGGGCCAAAATGTTACTAAACTCTCAAAGGATATGTCACCACCTGTGACCCCCAATCATCAGATCTCTCCGGTCGTCAGATCAAAACATTAAGCAAGTCACTCTGGACCCAAAATGTTAAACCAAATCAAAAGGAGATGTCACCCTGTGACCTTCGAATCCTCAGACCCCCGGTCATCAGATTCAAAACATTAAGCAAGTCACTCTCGACCCAAAATATTAATCAAATCAAAAGGAGATGTCACCCCGTGACTCTCAGATCTTCAGACCCTCGGTGGTCTAATCAAAATATTTCAAATCTTGTTCAAGCAACTCACACCAAATCTTGATACTTTTCAAACGATATAAATTTCCAATTCCCAAAACATTGTTTCCCAAAAAGTCAAGCCTCAAAACAATAGAATGAAACCCATCATACATACTGTTTAATTCACCCATCAACCCATAAGGATATACATATTTCACGTAAATATATATATACGTAATCATTCACTCAGGAATGCTACTAATATCAACTATAGTTTGCAGTTAAATAAATAACTTCCAAAACGATAAGGTAACTTCCGTTCATAAATGAACATTGTGAGACTACTCACCTCTGAATCCTGCTGCGTCTTCTATACAGAACAGAGATAACACAATCACAAAATATCTGTCCAAGAATACTTTGTCAGGCACCTGATCACATACGGTCACAACTCAGTTCTCAAAACACTAAGCGATTAAAGTTCAAACCCCTGCTTGAACTAAACCCTGAAAGTAATGCCAATCGAGGCAGAACTTCATCCAAGACCACCTAAAGTCTCCAGAATACTTCTACGATCGATATGACAAAACTTCAAGTCGATTGAAAGGCCGGATCCTCAAGGATAGATATAACTGAGACAATCGAAAACGGTAAAAATCCTAACAAATTTATACGATCTCCAAATGCTACATACCATATATCAAAACGCTTGTATCGATAAGTAGATGATAATAGGCGAAAGAAACTACACCTGACATGGCCAAAAACTCCGCCAAGCACTGGCACAGGCTGTTGCACATGCATCGCATGCACCATCGGACCAAACTCAAAATCACCTTAATCCAACTGTCCAAAATGTCAAGAATACCAAGTATAGCAACTTTAATACCTAGGGTTCAAGCCAACTCGGCCTAGATCGCCGCTGATAGCTTTCACAAGCTAGGAAAACATTGTTCACCTCGAGCTGCAACTCCACACTGAGAATCACTCGAAACCACCACCAAGGATCGAATGAGGAGCTGCTGCAAGCTTAAAAAGTTTGGTTTGAAGCTCCGCCGTTGCCGAAGGTGAGATTTCAGATCGAGTCCGACTGCCTCTATCTTCGCCACCTTGCAGCACCGTTGTGAGTGTGAATCGTCGCTAGAGGCCACCACAGAGAGTTCGGCAAAGTGGCTTTGAATGGTTCTGTGCTGGTGGCTTGGCCGGAGGACGTTGGGATCGTGAGTTGCAGTTGGGTCGGGTCGGACATAAATTTCCGGATCCTAGGGTTTCGAAGAGAGAGAACGGAGAGAAAAGGAAATTCTAAATGGAAACTTTCCAAAAATAAAAACTAATGAATTTATTTTCGGAAACTTCTATTTATAGTAATTTCCAAAAATGACATAAACTTCCGCTGACCATAACTTTCTCATACGAACTCTGATTTATGCGTGTCACATGTCCACGAACTCGTATCGACGTACTCTATGACTTTTGTGAATGAAGTTTTTGGAGAAACCCAACGAATAAAAAGTAAACTTCCGCGCCCCCCTAAAATGACGCTTCCTAAATACTTATTCGTCCGAAAATAATTCCATTCCATTTCCGAGCCACATACCCATACCAACAACCACTGAATTAATTCTGGAAAATCCTTGAAAAATAATAATGAATTTTCGGGGTATTACAATTGGGGTAACAAATATGTAATTTGTTGGGTAAGTGGGCAATCCTATAAAATATTTGGTAAATCACTAAATGGGGTTAATGTAGCTCAAATTTGGGTAAATTGACATTTTCTTTAAGCACAGGAACAGGAAAAAAAAAAGAAGAAGCTCAAGATAATAATTAAAAAAAGGTACATCAGTTCTATCTAAATAAATCTATGCCAAAGTTACCAAATAATTCCTCTTGGTTTATCGGATCGCTTGGCATCTAAAGGTTGCAAATTTCTTCTTGTCTGGCGGCGCTCATGGTCGACGTTTGGTCCGCCTCGCCGGTCAGGGGCTGCTGCCGGACGGGAATTTGAATACTACATGCCTGGGGGCTCCTTGGAGAGGGGTTGAATCGGGTTTTGGGCCGGAGGGGTTTGGCAACAAGTCTCAGACGCCATCTTCCTTGCAGTGGTTGTGTGTACATGCGCGTCTTCTAGATCTGGGAGGGGCTGAAGGATGCTGGATCGGAGGGCACGATGGTGTGGTGAAGCTGGTTCGTGGTGGCGTGGCTCGCAATGGGGATCAGGACGACGTTGCGGCTTGAGGCGTTGGTGGCTTGGGGCGGGGCGGCTTGGGGCGTGGCAGCTTGAGGTGAGGCGATGAAGGTCACGGCGGCGTGGGCGGGACAGCTTTGGGTCGCGGCGGAGGGATTGATGGAACTGCACCGGAATTGTACTTCCGGCTAGTGGAGTGGAAGATGAAGTTTGGACTGGGTCAAGCCAATCTTTGCTGGGCCTAAGTTTGGGCCTCTTGTCTTGGGGCTGCCCTCTTGGGCTGAGTGATTTAGGCTGAAGTTTCTGCCCTAGTCCTTTTTATGTTTTAGTAAGTCTAGTTACAATAATTCCCTTTGTTTTAGGGAACTCTATTGCTTTTGTTTTTAGGGCAACTATAAGTTTTATTTTTAGGCTTGCTTATTTACTATGTTATTTCATAGTTTGTAGGCTTGCTTAAATAAATGAGCATGGGACAATCAAATGATCGGACCTAATCTATGTATCACTGTGATTTTCCACAAACTCTTTATCTATCCAGAGATGGTGGAGGGAGGATATGTAATGGTCCTTTCTGGCCTGAGTATTAATATATATCGACATGATATTCTTCAAAAAAATAATAATTATAATAAATAAATAAATCTATGCCAAATGCTAGCAATATGATTCCCTGTGTTAGGACAATTTCATGACATAAAAATAAATTAGAGTCTCAGGAAGAGTTGGCAGCATTATTGGGTGTCACAAGGGTTGAAAAACATGACAAGTACCTTGGCTTGCCAATAGAAATTAGCTACTCAAAGGAGGAAGCCTTTGCCTTCTTGAATGAAAAGATCCGTACTCGTACTCAAGGTTGGAGAGAAAAATTGTTTTCTGTGGCCAGAAGAGAAGTTATGATTAAGGTCGTTGCCCAAGCCATTCCTTCATATGTCATGAGTTGCTTCGAGCTTCCGAAGCACATGTGTAATGAAATGCATCAATTAATGGTGCGGTTTTGGTGGGGTGGTTCGGAGGTTGATAGGAAAATACATTGGGTTTCTTGGGAAAAATTGTGTCGGCCTCAAATGGAGGGTGGAATGGGTTTTCGCAATATGCATGGATTTAACTTAGCTTTGTTGGCTAAGCAAGGTTGGAGGTTGATTCAAAGGCCGAACTCTCTAATAGCACGTCTGTTGAAGGCCAAGTATTATCCTCATTGTTCTTTCATGGAAGCTGAGTTGACGAAAGGTGCTTCCTATACATGGCGGAGTATTATTGCGGGGAGGGAGGTGTTGCAAAAAGGTATGAGGTACCAGGTTGGTGATGGGAGAGATATCTCATTATGGAACGATCCTTGGGTGCCCGTGCCCAGCTCTTTTAAACCCTTCTCTCCGATTATGGAAGGCACAGAGGATTGGGTGGTAGCGGACGTCATTGATGCAGAAGATAGAGAGTGGTTAATTGATATTTTAAGTGAGTTATTCATGGATGTGGAGGTGAATAAAATTGCATCAATTCCATTGAGTCTTCGTCAGACGGAGGATAGGATAGTTTGGCACTTTGATACAAAAGGGGTGTATAACGTTAGGAGTGGGTACCATGTATATGTTAATTCGTTGAAGATGGAGGAAACGGCCTCAACGTCGTCTGGTATGGCTGGGGGAAGTCTTTGTGCTTATTGGAGTAAGCTCTGGAAATCAAACGTGCCTCCAAGGGTCAAGGTGCTTGTTTGGCGTTTACTGCATGGTGCACTACCTACCAGGTCAACTTTACATTCACGTAAAATCTCCATGCATGACGTTAAGTGTGTGTCTTGTTGCAAGGAAGTGGAAACTGGGAAACATGTGTTTAAGGATTGTGAGGCCCTCCAGTGCTTTTGGTCCTTTACAATTAAAGGCAAGGAATCATGCAGCTAGTGGCTTGAAAGAATGGTCGTTTGATGTACTGGACGTACTAGGTGGTGAACATGTGGATTATTTTTTTATGGCACTTTGGTTGGTGTGGTGTGAGAGAAACAACCTGGTGTGGAAGGGAGGGCATTTTCAACCTATGCATATGATTGAATGGTGCAAGCAGAAGTTGGAGGATTTCCAAAAATACCATCCCAAGGCAACTAGAAAGAAGAAGAGGCCCGTGGCTAAATAGGAATGTCCTCCGAGTGGTAGACTGAAAATAAATATTGATGGTGCTTTTAAGGTGGACAACGGTGTTGGAGGCATTGGAGTAGTGGTCAGAGATGCGATGGGCACGGGTATTGCGGCTATTGCAAGACCTTTTCTGCATGTACACTCGGCTATCAATATGGAAGCGGAGGTGTGCAGAGCGGGTCTTCTTCTTGGTATACACCAAGGTTGGACGAAAATTGACATTGAAAGCGACTCTGCCCTTTTGATTGCTGCTCTCAATAGCGAGGAGGAGAATTTATCGGAGGTAAGTCGAGTTTTAGATGATTGTAAAGACTACATGACTGCTTTTCAATCAATCAGAAATCGACATATCTACCGTGAAGCAAATGGTGTTGCACATAGACTTGCACACCTTGCTAGTGTTTCTGGGTTAGATGATGTTTGGTTAGATGAGACTCCTGCTATTATTTAGGATGTACTCTACGAGGATTATTGTCATTGTTACTATGTAGCACGGGGTTCAGGTTTTATGTCCCCCCCGTTGCAAAATTTTAATATAATAAATGGAACCGGGCGTGGGGCTGAGCCTCCCAGCTAGGCTGGGTTCCAAACCCCTTTCAAAAATAAATAAATAAATAAATAAATTAGTTTCTTATTAATACTCAACTTCAACATTGAGTGCTTATAAAAAGCGATGTGCAACATCATTTTTCACATTTTAATTTTCTCTACACTTACAAAGACATTGATCGGAATTTAACATGAACTGATGTATATTAGTATTATTCTATAGGTGGCTCATTATGGACAGGCCTCGCAATTTAGAGAAATACTTATATTCAAGAAAAAGGAAACATGGTCGAGTTGAGTCAAATAGAGAAAGGATAGTGTCATGTAATATTGACATTTTTTTTTCTTACTCCTCTCATTTTTTTTTTTCACTCGGTGGTCGGACGAGTGATTTAGCAATGCATCACATTAGTTTTGGGCAAGACAGTGTAACCCCTACCTCACTAATTATAATTGCGAAACCAAATACCCCTTGTACTTTACCCGAAAGTACACTTATTGCCTTTAAAATTGATATGTTTGTTACCTTGTGATCGGAGGATTGAATTATTTAAATGGCGTGAGAGCCTGATTTGAAATCATTTCCACCGCGGCCTGGTTGAAGAGTTTCTTCAAGTGAGATGTTAACAAAGAAGTGGGTCCAATGGATGTAAGTGGCTTTCTTTTGACTGGAATGAATTCTTCATCATTGTTTGTTGGTACATTTGGAAATGGAGGAACAAAGACATCTTTGATACCTGCTGCAAACAATTTCAAATTGAACATTAATGGGTCCAAATCTTATGCAGGAGTGATTGGAGCTGGTGGTCTCATTAGGAACAGTTCTGGTATTTGGATTAAGGGGTTCACTGACTTCACTCATAGTATGGGACTTGGTGAGATGTTCGAAGCTGAAGCTTGGGGCCTTTACATTGGCTTAAAGCTTGCCCTTGATCTCCACATTAAAAGATTGGAAGTTGAAAGTGATACGGCCATTGTGGTAAATCTCATAAATTCTGGAAATATTGATAATCACCCTCTTGGGATTCTTATTGCCAATTGCAGAGATATGATACAAGAGTTTGATCTCTGTTATATCCACCACATCCATAGGGAACAGAACTTTGTAGCGGATATTTTGGCAAAGGATAGTATCAACTTCTTGTTAGAACAAATTTGTGGGTATGGATCATGAGAGAGTTTATGCTTCTAAGGCACGTTGTAGCAATGCTTTCCTTAAGACATTATTTGCCCCACTATCAAGTGTGCAGAGGGGATAATCAAATATATATGCCTCTAGGATACAATGAAGCCCAGCACAATGCTGTTGTTGATCGGTGTCTTGCACTTTCGAAGATCAACCTAAACACTCAAAAGAAGGTTTACAAGATGACTTAAGATTACTAGAAACTAATTGTGCATGCACTATTAGTTTCTAGTAGTTTTGTATGTAATAAAACATGAAAATGGTGAATATTGGAGGCTTAGATCTTCTTAGGATTCTTTTGGGACTCTCTAGGATTGTCTCATTATGTAGAGAATGAACCCTTGCTATAGAAGTATAATGGTAAGGTACCCTTTCATTTGTATCATTTGAATTTTGGTCGTAATACTTCATTCAAACAAATTCAAAAGGTGCAAACATAAATGACACCTTTTCATTTATTTAATAAAAATTATATTTTGAAAATCTCTCCAATACTTCTCTAGAGGAACAACTTTTTGGGATCAACCTCCCCTTCATACAATTTAGACACTCCTTGATGATATTGTTGGCGGTGGCCATACTAGAGTTGTAGGCTCTAACTTTTTGTTCTCTAGTTATCTTAGGCCTTTCGGGCCTCCTTGTAACAAGAAAAATAAAAAGTGAGGGACAACATGACATAAACCTCAATGCCACAAAAATATCCTCAATACTTTTGGAATTGGTTCGTGTGTTAACTTGTGATCAGAAGATCGAACCATTCAGATGGTTTGATGGACTGATCCGAAACCTTTTCCATGACGGCCTGACCGAAGAGTTTCTCCACTGCCGGATCTCAACCGAGAAGGTGGGCCCACAAGTGCCAGCATGGCATCCACGTCAATGCCACTTAATCTATACCAATCACATCACGTTGTTCACATTTCTCACCGAAAAGAGCAACCACTCGGCCAATCTACACCGTTCATCAGTCCACGTCCCGAGACGATCACCAAGTTACGTTATGGCACCAAGAACCTGATTGCCTCACCAGTGGCACTTTCGTAAAATCACTGTCTTAACCGCAAAGCTTTGCTGAATCTCGTATTTACAGAGAAAAAAACAGAGAGCGCTCTCTCCATATACAAAGCACTAAAACTTCTCTCCCTTCTTCTCTTGCTCTCTTTCTCTGAGCTTGGATCACCTGGATCGCTAGGGTTCTTTCTAACTGTGATCTCGGCCGGAGCTCTGCAAAAATGGTGAGTCTCTGATCGCTTCACTTTTACACGAGCGTTTTCGCATATGCCGCACCTTAGATCTGATTCAAATCCTTTAGTTTTTGGTGCGAATTCCTCATTGTTCGATCAACTGCGTCAATTGTAGTGACTGTGTTGGAATTCATTTGGCTCTGTTTGTTTGCTTTGAATTCTATGGCTGCTTAGATTTTTGATTTGATTTATCGGCAACCAGCAATTGTAACTTGAATTTCGTATGAGATCTGGTGTTGATTTTCGTCGATTCTGAGTTGTTATATAGATTCTAATCAATCAGAAATGCGAGTTTCTAATTTTATGTAAGATTTGGAGTTTTGAATTGGCACTGATCGGTCGTCCTTTCTTTTGCAATGTGTTTACAGCCTCTCCGACTGGAAATCAAGGTAATGTTGTTAAACTTTCTTTAATGTTTTCTTGTTCTCTGCGGGATCAGATCTCAATTCTAATTGTTCTGTTTCGAATTGTGTTTCTAATATTTTAATTGGAATCTTCTTGGTTCAGAGGAAACTAGCTCAAAGATCAGAGAGAGTCAAATCTGTGGATCTACATCCAACAGAACCATGGTAATTCATTACTCATTTCACCTTTAATCGTGCCACTCAAATTAGGATAAGATCCTAGTCAATTTGGGGATAAAAATAGAATGTGTGATTGTTGTTAGTAAAAGAAGCCGTGCCAGCCCCGAAGCCTGATGATTTATTTCTCACTGCCTTTTCATTATCAAAGTGTAAGGATGCGGCCTACATTTTGTAAGAGGCGGTTCTCCTTGTATGGGGCGTCATGGCAGCCCTATGTTTCTTTTGCTTTCTGTGCCTTTAAACCTCAAACAGTCTCACTTAGATTGGTCATGAGGATTACATTGTAATTTATATTTTTTCTTCTGAAGCTGGTGAGATGATTTTGGTGGGTGGTAGTCTGAACTGATCTTTCCATTTTAACTTAAGATAGCATCCGAGATAGTTTCGTGAAAATGTAGTTTATATGGTTGGCGTGCTTAATTAGTAATAGTGAAGGGGAAGATTTATCGTCTACTAATTTGTCGAAGTGTAATTTTTACCTCAGGATATTGGCGAGTCTTTATTCAGGAACAGTGTGTATTTGGAACTACCAGACTCAGGTATAATATAGATATATTGAATACACACACACACAAACACATATAATACAGCTTAAGTAACATTTCCAATCAAATTATCCATATTTCTGAAAAGAGAGAAAAGAAGTGGTACATTTTCAGCAGCATCTTTTTTATATTGTTAATTATGATCTGGGGACAGTTTTAAGTTATTGAAATTGTGACCGATTGCTAAAAGTACTTGGAAAGCTTGATCTTAATACAGCAAAATATTTATCTTAAGATGCATACTGAATAAGAGTACTTCTGTGGTCTTGCAATTATAGCAACCTGTTGACACAAATTGTTGGAGGTGAGCATGTGCTAATTTGAATCTTTTGTTACTGTTGCAGACAATGGCCAAGTCATTTGAGGTCACTGAGTTGCCAGGTATATAGTGGGATTATATGTTGTCTGTTTGTATTTGTTATACTTGGTAGACATTTCATTTCTGGGATTTTCCCCAATAAGATTATTTTTGGCTAACATTTAAATCATTTTTCTCCAGTTAGGTCAGCCAAATTTATATCACGCAAGCAATGGGTTGTTGCTGGAGCTGACGATATGTTTATTCGTGTATACAACTACAACACAATGGATAAGGTTAAAGTATTTGAGGCCCATACTGACTACATTAGATGTGTGGCTGTCCATCCTACGCTCCCATATGTGTTATCATCATCTGATGATATGCTCATCAAGCTATGGGATTGGGACAAGGGTTGGATTTGTACTCAAATATTTGAAGGACATTCGCATTATGTGATGCAAGTGACATTTAATCCTAAAGATACCAACACCTTTGCAAGTGCGTCTCTTGATCGCACCATAAAGGTAGACATGGCATTTCCTTGTTGTTTTTGTGCATATTATTCTAAATTTTGGTGTAATGGTGCTAATTATGCTACCTGTTTTCTTCTTTCCCCTCTCCAGATATGGAATCTAGGCTCCCCTGACCCAAATTTTACACTGGATGCCCACCAGAAAGGTGTAAATTGCGTTGATTACTTTACGGGTGGTGATAAACCTTATCTCATTACCGGTTCCGATGATCACACTGCTAAGGTCTCCATTAAGTAACTTTTTCTGCTCAGCAATGTTTTGGTTTTATATCTATTTGATTGTTTGGAAAACTTATGCATAATCCTATGAAAGCAGGTGTGGGACTATCAAACAAAAGGTTGTGTCCAGACACTTGAAGGCCATACACACAATGTTTCTGCTGTATGTTTTCATCCTGAACTCCCTATAATAATAACAGGGTCAGAGGACGGAACAGTACGAATATGGCATTCAACCACTTACAGGTAATCCCTGGCATGTGCATAGTTCTCTATCCCTCATTTTTCAGGATGCCACATCTTTTTTGTGGGTATTCAATTTGTTGTTGGTTTTAAACTTTTAAAGTTGTTTTATTGTTACTTTTTTGAATTTGTCCTCTTGCAAACCATTAAACCACTAAGTCCTAGGATAATATGTGGTTCATTTACAGGCTTGAGAACACATTGAATTATGGGCTTGAAAGAGTTTGGGCCATTGGATACATGAAGGGCTCACGACGGTAAGTTTTGTACTCATTTTCCATGTAGATTTTCTTTGCAGTTTAACTGTTTAGTCTGAATCACTTGTTCATAAGAAAATTATGGGTTGATATCAAGTATTCATATGTATTAGAACTATGTGAAGAGGTCTTAGAAGGTGAGTGTACTGTCCAAAAAAGAAACAGTATATCTTTACATATGTCTTAAGTTGGTAGTGCACCTGAGTATATTAATATTATGACAACTTTGCAAAAAAAAAAATAGTTTAGTACATAAGTGCATCTAGGGTGCCCCAAAATGAAACTGCCTAAAATAAGTATATCGATTTGTCCAGGGTTGTGATTGGTTATGATGAAGGAACCATTATGGTAAAACTTGGACGTGAAGTACCTGTTGCTAGTATGGACAATGGTGGAAAGATCATTTGGGCTAAGCACAATGAAATTCAAACAGTGAACATTAAGAGTGTAGGCGCTGATTATGAGGTTTGAGCTCTCCTTCAGATTGGCTCTTTTTCTTTGCTGCTTGATACTCCTCATTTAGTTGACATTGCCTGTTCTATGTTCACTTCTCTTTTTAGGTTACTGATGGAGAGAGATTGCCATTGGCCGTCAAGGAGTTGGGCACATGTGATCTTTACCCCCAAGTGAGGCTTTTGTTCCATTTTTTTGTTTTTTTTTGTTTTCTTCTGTAGTATTAATCATTTGAATGAAGCTTCTTTTGCTGTTTTCTCTTTTATGGAGTTTTTGGGCTTCAGTCATTTATGCCGCTGTTTCCAATCATTATTATTTCCTTTTGAAGCAAATTTTCAAGTCACATATTGCCATGTTGATAGGATTTGCTCGGTACAATGTCATTTTGCCTGGTAGATGGACTGTCTTTTCTGTTTCCAACTTTAAGTGGTGGTAGCTTTTATGCTAGAAATTATATTCTACTAAATCTGTTGGAAATTTCTGTCAAAAGAATAGGATAGAGAAAAAAATCTGTATGTGTAATGATGTTCTCTGTCGTTCTTTATTTGCACATTTAAAAGCCAAGGTTAAAGCATATACGACTTGTTTGTAATAAGTTCTGTTTTTGTGCTATACATTGATTTCTTCTGCTAAAATTCTATACACAGAGCTTAAAGCACAACCCCAATGGGAGGTTTGTTGTAGTTTGTGGAGATGGAGAATACATTATATATACTGCTTTGGCCTGGAGAAATCGGTCGTTTGGTTCTGCTTTGGAATTTGCTTGGTCATCTGAAGGAGAGTATGCTGTTAGAGAGAGTACTTCAAAAATTAAAATTTTCACTAAGAACTTCCAGGTTTGTATTACTTTCAGTTTATTGACTGCATTATTCTTTCTGCTGGAAATTGTTCCATTTTACTTGGTCATTAGTCTGGAGGCGGAAATATGGGTCTGTTACCTTTTTTAGTATATCAAAGTGTTTTGCTTGAACTACTTAATATTAGGTAGCAACCATATCATAAATTTAGAATCTTGGCTGGGATTACTGTAGGCACTCAAGGAACTCCTCAAGACTTTCATTACCAATATTGTATATGTTAAATCTTCCTCTTAGGAAAAACAAGTTTATTTTAATGTGAGTGGCATATTTCAGGAGAAAAGGAGTATTCGACCAACATTTTCAGCAGAACATATATATGGGGGAACTTTATTGGCGATGTGCTCAAATGATTTTATTTGCTTTTATGATTGGGCTGAGTGCAGATTGATTCGGAGAATAGATGTGAATGTGAAAGTGAGCCCCTACTTACCTCAAAATTTGAAGAAACAATAATTGCTGTTGTCATTTTCTTTTAATTCAGTATTTTGAACATGCCAGAATCTCTATTGGGCTGATAGTGGCGATTTAGTTGCTATTGCCAGTGACGCATCATTCTACATCCTGAAGTACAATGTAAGCTTCTTCTCTATCTGGGTTCTTGGGAAATAGTTTGCCACAAGGTTTTATGAGATTGCGTATGATAATGGTGCAGCGAGATGTAGTCTCTTCTTATTTGGATAGCGGAAGACCTGTAGATGAACAAGGTGTAGAAGATGCATTTGAGCTTCTCCATGAAATGAATGAACGGGTCAGGACTGGTTTATGGGTTGGGGATTGCTTCATTTACAACAACTCGTCTTGGAGGCTTAATTATTGTGTTGGTGGAGAGGTATTGCGTCTGTTTCATTGTGGGCTGCAAATATCATTTGTATCTAGATGGTTGGAAAATTGTTATGTTTGCAATTAACTTGAACATATTATACCTATTGTTTAGGTAACTACAATGTTCCATTTAGACCGGCCAATGTACTTGTTAGGCTATCTTGCCAATCAAAGTCGGGTGTATCTGATAGACAAAGAGTTCAAGTAAGTGCATTCTTGGTTTGTCAAATTTGTGTAGTTGGAAGTCATTATGATTATTTTTCATATTATGCATCTTTAATGTATTTAATTTTTTTTTTTCTCTATTCCAATTTGCAGTGTGATGGGGTACACACTACTTTTGAGTTTGATTGAGTATAAGACACTTGTTATGCGTGGAGACCTTGAAAGGGCCAATGAACTTTTACCTTCAATTCCTAAAGACCATCATAACAGGTGCCCAGTAGTTCTTGACTTGTAACGATATCAAATTTCCCCTTTATTTCTGTGAAACGATATCTGGCTTGGTTATATATCTGTATTTCAGTTGGTGGAATATTGGTTTAGTACAACATACTGGTCGAACTGTTCCAACTTATCTGGCTTCAGCAGATACTCATTGTAGTATAACATACTCATCAAAATGATCTAAAATGGATCACCCTGGAAGTCCAGAAAATCATTTGCATTAATTCTTTAGTCTTTTCATTTGTCTACTTTTAAAGTTAAGTCTCCGTGCTCTGATCCCAAAACCATTAGCCTCCACCTGCTAAAATTGTATTTACACTTACATTTTAGCCCTTTTGATGGTTATTTAGTCCCCTTTTATCATACAATTGATTTATATTCAGTTATGTTTGATTGAAAGGTTAAGTTTTTTAGATAAATGATTTCTTAAATGGACAAATTCCTGTAATTGTAGTGTGGCTCGTTTCTTGGAATCACGTGGTATGATAGAGGATGCACTTGAAGTTGCTACAGATCCTGATTACAGATTTGAGCTAGCCATTCAGCTTGGTAGATTAGAAATTGCAAAGGTAAATCCAAGAAAGCATAACTAACTAGTGTGAGAGGTTCTGTTGACTTGAGCTTTTTATGTTTTTTAGTCACTGAAAATGCAACGTGAATTTGTATGTTCTATTTTGCAGGAAATTGCCAGTGAGGTGCAGAGTGAATCTAAATGGAAACAGCTAGGTGAACTAGCCATGTCTACCGGAAAGGTATGCTAATATTGAGATTCTCTTGATATTGTGCGTATGTATTGCTTTACCGCATATCTATGGAGAGCAGTTATGTTTGTTTTCCTCATAATTGTTCACCTTGTTTTGGTTTCATCTTTTGTTAATGTAATATTCTTGCAGTTGGAAATGGCTGAGCAATGTTTGAAGCATGCCATGGACTTGAGTGGTTTATTACTGCTTTATTCATCTCTTGGAGATGCTGAGGGAATCTCAGGACTTGCATCCCTTGCTAAAGAACAGGGGAAGAACAATGTTGCATTCCTTTGTTTATTCATGTTGGGTCGATTGGAAGAGTGCCTTGAGCTGTTAGTCGAAAGGTAGTTTCTTATTTGTTTGCTAGAAGTGTGAGGACAAAAATCATGCAATTGAAGTTGTTGATTAGTGAAGCATTCTCTTTGCAGCAATCGGATACCTGAGGCTGCTTTGATGGCTCGATCATATCTTCCAAGCAAGGTCTCAGAAATAGTAGCTATTTGGAGAAAAGACCTTAGCAAGGTGACATTTAACAATTGTGCTCATGTCTTATTTTGACACTCCAGGATCATGTCTGCATATTTAATGTGGCTTCATTTTTTCCAAAGAAAATTAGATATGACAACTCAATGCTCATATAGAGAACTCACACACCTATAATGTTGAACACAATGGTTATGTTGAGCTGGTGTCCATGTCTCTCACCGCGTTTATTTATTTGTTTATTATTTTTTTTTTTTGGAGAAGCAATGATGATGTTGATTGATAAGAAGAAAACATTACAAGCAATGAATATGAATTCCAGGGCCTAGAGCTGAGAAATCAGAACAATGACTTATACTGAGCCTTATTTCTGTACCAGTTTTTTTATTTTTTAAAAAAAAATTAATTTTTTTTATTCTCTGTATAATTCACAATATTTTTCTTGAAACTGTCTAGGCAATGATCACCTTTAGTTCTGTATTCTTTCTCTAGGATATCTAGGTAGCAATTATAGGTTTTGAAGTTTAGGAAAAATAAACATGGGATGGTTTTGAACTCGGTATCCTTATAAGTTAACACCAGAATAGTTGTACAAGTTCCACTAAACTCATATTGACCAAAAATAAAGTTCTACTAAATCTCATCAAATATATCTGTAAATTGAATTCTTCATGGACTTTTGCAGTTTTTGGTTTTTACTAGTTTCTTGATCTTTCCAACTAGCTTCTTGTGTGTGCATGTATCTTTTCACTGTATTCACTAATGGTGGTTGGTAATGATCCATTTTGCCTTTTGGAGTTCCATCAATAGACAACAATGGGTTCATTATTTAGGCCGGTATGCTAAGTATATAATCAGATGCACCTTGGCTTGGGAAAGATCTTATCTGAAACTTCTGGAAATTCTTCTGTCTATTCACCTCTATTATTCAATTAACACTTCACTGTGCATCCATATATGCACATATATCAGCATTGATGTTCAGCCACTTATGCATTCTTGTTCACTAATATAGTTTTATTGTGATCAAATGTTGCCAGGTTAATCCAAAAGCTGCTGAATCTTTGGCTGATCCTGAAGAGTATCCTAATTTGTTTGAGGATTGGCAAGTTGCACTCTCGGTTGAATCTAGAGCTGCAGAGACAAGGTACAGTTAATGTGGCTAACATGCTTTGATATACTGATTTCACTTGGTGCAAGTTTATCCACATCTTCTACTGCAAATTCTTTCATGTTAAAGATTTCTCTCAGGATGTTATTTGATCTAGTCATGGATTATCAACTTGTATTGCTATTATTAAGTGCTGTCTTTTGATTGTTTATGTAGGGGTGTTTATCCTCCTGCAGAGGAGTACGTGAAACATGTTGATAAAACACACATGACCCTTGTGGAGGCTTTCAGGAACTTGCAAGTGGATGAAGAGAACTTGCAAATGGATGAAGAGCAGCCCTGTGAAAATGGAGACTCAACGCATGAGGTAAGCAACTAACGACTAACGCGAACTACTGCTACTTAGAAATGTTGTTTCTCATAATCAATTAATTCCGGCTGTTAATATGTGCATGATATTAACACAGCAGATATTCTGCTGATCTCAGAATGGATCTTGTTTGTCGTGTTGGTGGTCACCGCTAGACTAGTTTCTGTTAAACTATATGAATGCTTGGTCTATATGATGGGCGCCAGCTCAGTCAATGACCTTGTACACGCATTTGTATGAAGCTGATATGGTTTCATGGACATAAAGTGAATTGATACTTAGTTTGTTTGTTTGTTTGTTTGTTTTTTTTTTGCTTCTGATTTATGCTGCCTTTGTTTTTCTTTTCTATTTTTTACACCAATATGAGTTCACTTCTGAACTTTTATGTTTAATTTTCATTTGATCTGTTTGATCGTAGGTTTCTGAACTGAATGGGGAACAGACTGTAGAGGAACATGCAGCTGACCAGCACGAGGAAGGGAGCCAGGAGGAGGCTGTCGTGGTGGATGCTGATTCTACGGATGGCACTGTACTCATTAATGGTAACGAAGCTGAAGAAGACTGGGGTACGAAAAATGAAGGAACCTCGACAGCCTAAAAAGCTATTGGTTGGGCCAGTGTGAAAATCCAATTTTGTCTCTGGTGATTAATTGATTCTAAAGTGCCATCTCTGACTCCCATTCTGACAACTTTCTGATCTATCTACTTCTACCACTTTCTCCCCTAACTACTATCTAAAGTTTAAAATCTTTTCAATCAATATCATAACTACAACCATATAGTGTCAATGCTGACTAATGGGTGTTCCATTTATGGGAAGTGCCTCAGCATAAGTGAGCTCTGCTACTTCTAACTAGTGATGGGATATTGCAGCAATAAGTCATTCTCTGTGGAGTAACTGCAAAATTATCTCAGACATTTGACTTCTAATGGTTCCATAACAGCCCAACAATGATTAGATTATATATTTAACCAAGTTTTAGTGAAGAAAGCTAGTGTTGTCTGTGCTCAAGGGGAATACAGACAGAAACAGTAGGAAAAATGGATTTTCTGTCGGTTGGTTTTTCTTCTAGTAACATTATGGCTTTCTCCTTGTTTGATTTCCGTATTGGCTATATGTGCTAATTAACTTGTAAAACCTTGGTGGTTTTGCAATGTCAGAATTTCTTTTTCCTGTCAGCTGTCATTATTCACGTTGTATAAGTTATCTAAAACTAGTTCATTGTGTATACCTTACTAGTCTGGATTCTTTTGATATCTCGATGAGGTTAAGATTGGGAAAGGAAGAGATTTTATTTTTTATTTCTCTATTTAGGTTGTTTACTGTGTCCTAATGCTTTCGTATTTTACTGTTTGCAGTGCTTACACCACGTCACTAGGTTCCTTTAAAGACTGCTGGTCCAGCTGTATGGATCCTTTATTAAAGGTGAGAAAATATACATATATACCTTATCAAAGTTGGGGCTTCAGCAGAGGTAAATGGCTGTTACTTTTATAGTTGGGAAAGATTAATTTTCTTGTTCAACTCAGAAAATTGTTTAAAATGATATATACCAAGATTCTATTCCTTCCATTCTTGTTTTTTTTTTTTTTTTTTTCAGTCAAAAAATTTAAACAGTTCCTCAAGTCTCACAGAATTACTTTCAACTGTAAATTAATATGGCAAAAGCTATTATACTGTCTGTTATAAACGTAGTGGTGCCAGTCAAAACTCTGTTGTTTCAATGGTGGTTTCTTTTCCTGTAACCTGATGTTTTATTTTCACAACAGGTCTCTTGCAAGAGGCTGACAAAGAGGTGATGTAACGGATCGGTTCTCTACCCAGTGATGTGGCTTGTAACCAAATTATAGTTTGTCATGGGGCACAACAGAATTAGTTCCATAGTTTTAGTTAGTTTGCTCTTTGCGTTGCAGATTTAACATATTCTTTGAGGCCTTCTCGTCATAAAATTTATGGTGTCGTGTGAATGTAGAGAGAATTGAGCTAGTAACAAGGTCGACCTTTTACCATTCAAAGTTAGAATTTTGGTTCCCCTTGGCGTTTTGTGTTTTGGGAATTCTTTTATGGGACTCATTGTAAACGTGTACGTGTATTCATTACAGTATATACATTTTTGAGTATGATACAGCAACTTTTGGACTTGGCTTGTTCAGACCAGACCAATGCATCGATACCCTTGGTGTAAAAATTAGCATGATACACTGGCTAGATCTGTGCCTACAATTTCTGGGACAAGTAGCATAATATGTTGAAAAAGTGAATTTAAAAGCCCTTTTTCTGTTGGATCGCAGTATTTTTAGTCTGCACTAGCCTAGGAAAACTGCATTAACATGCAGCATCTAATTATTCTCTAAAGCTCCAGGCCAAAACAACATGATTTAAAGCTTCTCCACTCAAGATAAGACTCGAACAATAATGTGACTGCAAAGTTGTCAGGCGAAAAACAAAACATTGTTTTGTTTTGATATATAGATTCCTCTCCATTTTGAAGAAGCCAAAAAGACTACAGTCATAAGTACATGGGCAGGTCATGAAGTCTGCAAAGTAGTTTAGTCAGTCCTGTCACACCAGGTATTGAAACTTGTATCCAGTCTGATGGTCGCTATTCTTGCTACTGTAGTTTACATGTTCAGGTTTACGTGTAATGAGACATTTGGCCTTTACTCGCTTGTATTTTCAACTTATTTGAAAATAAAAGCCGACGCGTCTTTATTAATAATCAAACTGTCGAGTATTAAGTGCATATGGTGCTTAAACTTTATAAGAGAAACTTTATAATATTAAGAAGAGCCTTCACTAATTTTATGTATTTAAACATGCACGAACTAATAAAAAATTAGCGGACTTGCAACACCACATCCCAGCGAGTAAATTGTATGCGGTCAGTGACCAAAAAATTATGATTTTGATGCTTGTCCATGATGGATCCATACAAAAAAATTCCAGGCCAGAAATGTTTGCCAAGCCCAATTCTAATACCTTGTTCACAGCCTCAACAACACGTGTCAGAAGGACATGTAATTCCTATAAAACCCTATGTAAGAAATCCCTCTTCCTTCTTCGACGACTCTTCCATGCCCAAATGTTCTCTCAAAATAAAGTATACTCTTTTAGGGTATCTAATATCGAATTGCTCTATTTGATGTAGCAAAACGTTAAACAAATCACAAACAGACAGTTCTTTTGGTTATTGTAATTCATCCCATGCAAGAACAGCCCATCAATCATGGCCCAATCTCTTAACCCACAAAGCTCGTTGCGGCTTTGCTCATTCTCATTCCTTGCCATTTTAGAATTTAGACTATCCCTCATAGAGTCATAGTCTCATCTGAAATTTCATAAACCCAGACCCCTGTAACCAATTATTTCAACCAAAGACTCAAAACTCTCCAAGTCTCCATACTCCAATCTGAATGCACGGAACAGGTGCGATTTCTTCAAACAAGCACTTTGAATTTCATCTTGAAAGTGATGGGTTTTGCTTGAAATTGAGTAACTGACTCTGTTTTTTTGATTAAATAGCCTGAAATCTTACTTGGGGAGAGCGAATTAGTGGAACCCGAACTGAGGAAGAGCTGCAGATCGGAGCTGCGCAAGTGCGGCGAGCCGGCGACTGTGAGTCTTCGTTTGAAAATTAATTTTGCTTTGTGGGCTTGTGGCTTGTTTGATTATATGCTGGCTGGTTACGTATTCATTCTGTGATTTCTGTCTTCATATGAAAGAGACAGCAAGGGTCAAAGGGAATTGGTTGGATGATTATCATATTATGTTTGGTCAATGGTTTGTCTTCATATTCATATGCTGCTGCTTGCATGCTTGGATAATTATCAGTCTGAGTTTTTTGGTTAAATGTATATATATGAAATGTGTGTATATATTTGTGGTCTTAGTGAAATGTGCATATTATTGATAGTATTGATAATGATTCTGTGATTGCTGAGTTTGAACTTTGAAGTGACTGGGTTCAGTTAGTTTTGGATTTAACCTTGTAATTTTTAATTTACGGGGTTTGGGTTTTATGTTCCCCCAAGGGGGTTGTATGTTTTGAATGATAAAAATAAAGGCGTGAGGATGAGCCTCTCACTGGGTTCCAAACCTCAAAAAAATAGAAGTACGCAAATTTTTTTATGTACTTAAAATTAGCATACTCCATTTTCAGATCCTGGTTCCGCCACTGGTAGTAGGGTTTAAGGGTTTTAGCATAAACTGGTTCAGACGCTTGTTTAAATGGGCATGCACTACTGCTAATCTGTACGACTTTGTTCTCTTAATTTCGATAAAGTTTCTTGCTTTCATTAGTTTTTAGCAGTAAGATGTTTGATTCACACTGACAATGTAGTACTGCAAGGTAATTTACTCAAAAGGGTATCCTTCAGTTAACTTCTTGGACTAGAAAGCATGATAATTTTGAAGTTTAGTGATGATTGTGGTGACTTTGATGGCACTAATGCCTTAAAAGTATTTTGATAATACAAATTGTACTTGATGCAGTTTGCACATAGGAGAAAAAAGAGTTCTTTAATACATCTATTGAAGGTTCATTTGTCTGTTTTGATAGGCAATCCAAATCTAGTGAATGCATAGGATATACTAGGGAATAGCTTAAGAAGAGTTTGAGGGATAAAACAACAAAGACAGATGTGGGTGCAGCGTGCAAAACCGTTTAGGCAGATAAAGGCCTTTAGTCAGTCTTTTAAGTCTCCATGGATTTTTTCGATATCGTCTTCCTACTCAGATACTCCTCACAAGAAGTCGAAGCTTGCCCCTCTACAGGTTGCGACATTTGCCCTCTTATCAATCCTTACTGTTTCATGATTTGAGTATCTTTATCTATAGCATTGTATGTTTGTAATTTTGGGACTTAAAATTACTTTTTAGGAAAGGAAAATGATAGATAGGTTTAGGCTATATGCTAAAGGGGGAGGTGGTGGCAGTGGTTGCTCCAGCTCTCGCCGTAGTCGCCATGATCGCCATGGCATACCTGATGGTGGGTTCTCTATAATCACTTTTTCTAATAAGCAGCATCTTATATTTTTATTTTAGTTCAAGCTCTTTCAAGAGTTTTAAGTTTCTTTTGGAGAATGTGAACCTTCCTGTTTTGTATCACTTCTGCATCTAACCCCGGAGCAATGTAGGTGGGAATGGTGGAAGAGGTGGTGATGTGATTCTGGAATGTTCTCCAACAGTTTGGGACTTCAGTGGTTTGCAACCTCACCTTGTACGGAACTCTTCTAATTTCCATGTTTCTGGATAATCTATAGATTTATTGTCCTCCATTGACAAAATTAAGTTTTAGTTGTGTTGTTCTGCAGATAGCACAGAGAGGGGGACATGGATCCTCGAAGAATAAAATTGGCACTCGAGGAGCAGATAAGGTTATATCTTTTTAGTAGTCCTCAACTCCTCATTATGTTAAAAAATAGTGTCTGCCTATTGAAATTAGAAAGTAGAAGTTTATTATGAAATATCATTTTTATGTTGGTAGGTTGCGCAAGTGCCCATTGGTACAGTGATTCATCTTATGAAGGGTGAAATTCCTTTTGTTGCTGAAAGCCATGTTTCTAAAGATTTGGACCCATGGGAGCTTCCAGGTACTCCTATTGATGATGTAACGGGCTCTGACCAGCAGTCTGCCCCTAGTGGTCCAAATATGGCAGTGGATACTGGTAGCTCATCATCTCGACCTGAAAGAATTGATGAGGAATCAACTCAAATGAAGGAAACCACCCAAGTTGAATCCACTGAGGTTCCTACTAAATCTCCACCTTCTTCCTCTGAGATTTGCACAGAAGATGAGGCAGAGGAAGAAGAACAAATTCAATACAACGTTGCTGAGTTAACAGTAAGAGGTCAACGATTAGTTATTGCTCGTGGAGCGGAAGGTGGTCTAGGTAGCGTGTCTCTCAAAGTCCCAAAGAAGTTCAAAACTGATTCGTTAGATGCTCAGGTATCTAATGATCAGTTGACTGTCAGTGCTGGTTTGCCTGGTTCTGAAGCTGTTCTCATATTAGAACTAAAGAGCATTGCCGATGTGAGCCTAGTGGGAATGCCAATTGCTGGTAAAAGTACTCTATTAGGGGCTGTATCTAGGGCTAAGCCTGCAGTGGGCCATTACGCCTTCACCACTCTTAGACCCAATTTGGGGAACCTAAACTTTGATGACTTTTCACTCACAGTTGCTGATGTTCCGGGACTCATAAAGGGTGCCCACGAGAATCGTGGACTTGGACATGCATTCCTCCGCCACATAGAACGCACAAAGGTTATAGCTTATGTGGTGGACTTGGCTGCTGGATTGGATGGACGAAAAGGAACCCCACCTTGGGAACAGCTTAGGGATTTGGTTTTAGAGCTCGAGTACCATCAAGTAGGTTTATCTGATCGACCATCACTCATAGTGGCAAATAAAATAGATGAGGAAGGGACTGAAGGCGTGCATGAAGAACTGAAAATAAGGGTACAGCATGTTCCTATATTCCCTGTCTGTGCCATTTTGGGGGAAGGAGTTCAAGAGCTAAAAATTGGTCTTAGGAGACTTGTGAATGGTGAAATGACAGACAGACTCCAGGTCGATAAAATTATGGTTGATTAAAGGTTAGTGATACCTATTCAATGACAAGTGTTGTTTTGCCTGAATAGCACAATGATCATCTGTTGAGTATTTAGGCCGGTATGCTAAGTATATATTACCGGATGCATCTTGGCTTGGGAAAGATCTCATCTGAAACTTCTGGAAATTCTTCTCAGTCTATTCACCTCCATTATTCAATTAACGCTTCATTGTGGATATCACTGTGCATCCATATTATGCACATATATCAGCATTGATGTGCAGCCACTTGTGCATTCTTGTTCACTAATATAGTTTTATTGTGATCAAATGTTGCCAGGTTAATCCAAATGCTGCTGAGTCTTTGGCTGATCCTGAAGAGTATCCTAATTTGTTTGAGGATTGGCAAGTTGCTCTCTCGGTTGAATCTAGTGTTTATCCTCCTGCAGAGGAGTACGTGAAACATGTTTGATAAAACACACATGACCCTTGTGGAGGCTTTCAGGAACTTGCAAGTGGATGCAGAGAACTTGCAAATGGATGAAGAGCAGCCCCGTGAAAATGGAGACTCAATGCATGAGGTAAGCAACTAACTACTAACGCGAACTACTGCTACTTAGAAATGTTGTTTCTCATAATCAATTAATTCCAGCTGTTAATATGTGCATGATATTAACACAGCAGATATTCTGCTGATCTCAGAATGGATCTTGTTTGTCGTGTTGGTGGTCACCGCTAGACTAGTTTCTGTTAAACTATATGAATGCTTGGTCTATATGATGGGCGCAAGCTCAGTCAATGACCTTGTACATGCATTTGTATGAAGCTCATATGGTTTCATGGACATAAAGTGAATTGATACTTAGTTTGTTTGTTTGTTTGTTTGTTTTTTTTTTTTTTTTTTTTGCTTCTGATTTATGCTGGCTTTGTTTTTCTTTACTAGATCAATTTTCTTGTTCTACTCAGAAAATTGTTTAAAATGATATATACCAAGATTCTATTCCTTTCCATTCTTTTTCTTTTCAGGCAAAGAATTTAAACAGTTCCTCAAGCCTCACAGAATTACTTTCAACTGTAAATTAATATGGCAAAAGCTATTATACTGTCTGTTATAAACGTAGTGGTTCCAGTCAATACCCTGTTGTTTCAATGGTGGTTTCTTTTCCTGTAACCTGATGTTTTATTTTCACAACAGGTCTCTTGCAAGAGGCTGACAAAGGGGTGATGTAACAGATCGGTTGTCTCTGTTTCCCAGTGGTGTGGCTTGTAACCAAATTATAGTTTGTCATGGGGCACAACAGAATTAGTTCCATAGTTTTAGTTAGTTTGCTCTTTGCGTTGCAGATTTAACATATTCTTTGAGGCCTTCTCGTCATAAAATTTATGGTGCCATTGTGAATGTAGAGAGAATTGAGCTAGTAACAAGGTCGACCTTTTACCATTCAAAGTTTAGAATTTTGGTTCCCCTTGGCGTTTTGTGTTTTGGGAATTCTTTTATGTGACTCATTGTAAACGTGTACGTGTATTCATTACAGTATATACATTTTTGAGTATGATACAGAAACCTTTGCACTTGGCTTGTTCAGACCAGACCAATACATCAAGCTACCCTCGGTGTAAAAATTAGCATAATACACTGGCTATATCTGTGCCTACAATTTCCCGGACAAGTAGCATAATATGTTGAAAAAGTGAATTTAAAACCCCTTTTCTGTTGGATCGCAGTATTTTTAGTCTGCACTAGCGTGGGAAAAATGCTGGTGAATGCAGCATCTAATTCTTTAAAGCTCCAGAACAAAACAACATGATTTAAAGCTTCTCCACTCAAGTTAACAAAAATACAATAATGTGACGGTAAAGTTGTCAGATTGAAAACAACATTGCTTTGATATATTGATTCCTTTCCATTTTGGAGAAGCCAAATACTAGAGTCATAAGTACATGAGCAGGTCATGAAGTCTACAAAGTAGTTTAGTCAGTCCTTATGTCACTTCAAGTATTGAAACTTGTATCCAAGCTGATGGTCGCTGTTCTTGCTACTGTAGTTAACATGTTTTGGTTTACGTGTAATGAGACATTTGGCCCTTAGGCCATCTCCAGTAATTGGGTCTAAAGGGTCATTTCTTAAATTGCAGCCTTTTTTTGATCTTCAACAACAACTAAGAAAAGCGCTACAGGGCTAAAGGGCCAAAGGGCTTAAAAGAGGGTCAAAAGTAGCCCTTTGGCTAGCCCAGGTTAAATTTAAAATGACTAAATGAATGGCTAGGATTACATGCAACGACTAGTTAGTTATTATTATTATTTTTTTTTTTTGTAATTTTTTTTTATCAAAACGTTAAAATTTTTCAAAATCTCATTTTTTCTATAAATACATGCATCATTTCTCTATTATTTCACACCTTCTATTTTCCTTTTATAATTCACCTCAACATAGGTATTTTATCTTGTCGAAATTTTGCACGTTAGAAAAAATATTTACATCTCAAAATATAATCTAGTTTAGAATAATAAGATCATAAATTAAAAAAAAATTAATCAAACAATAATAAGTGTCGAGAGAGAGTTTCCAATAGTAATAAGAGCCTCCACTAATTCAATGCATTCAAACATGTACCAACTAGTAAAAAGTTAGTGGACTTGCGACACCACATCCCAACAAGTAAATTGTATGCGGATAGTAACCAAAATTGGTGCAACCAGTAGTTGGTGGTGAGCATAGTGGTATCGAGATCTCCCTTTTTAGGGCTTCGGCGATAGAGTCGGGGGGATATGAAGGGATGTGATGGTCAAGATGCCAACAACAACTATGGCTTCTTGGTGGTGGTGGCAGGTGGTGCGATGGAGCTTTTGTCACAAGTTCGGTGTTGATGTGGTGCAACGGCAATGTCACAGGTCTACTACTTTGATTAATTTGACTCGGTTAGTTGCCCAATCTTGTCATCGCCATTGGATCCATTAACATGTTAGTCTCTCTTTTCTCTTTTTGAGTAAGGATGTTTAGTGTTAGCTTATTGATGTCTATCGTTGATTGTAATCCCTTACTGATTGTGTGATTGCAACATAAGAGAGGGTAAATGCCTCTTATGGTTTCTGATATATCACAATTTGAACAATTTTGTACCTAATAAAAAAAATGACTATTTGGTGATAGGAACTTATGATACACACTTCCAATATAATCAAATGCCTATATTGCCTTAGAAATGACAATTTGGGACAAGATCTGTCTTCATTTTTAACCGCGCTAACATTTGAAACAAAAAAATAAGTGGTAACGACAAAGTTTTTTGTTTCCTTTATTTAAGGTTTGCAACTTGTGATTTCATATCCTCTTCATTGTATAACTTTTTCTCCGTATAGTTTACAATATGAGTAGTACTAGAGACCCCAAATTTATACCAAATATGAATCCCAAATGAGGTGGCAGCTGCCACGTAATCTCTTTTGACTTACTAATTTCCAATGTGTAAATAAAAATAAATTTCTTTGAGGAATTAATATAATATTTTGAATTAAAACCCTAACATTAGCAAAAAAGAAGATGAAGGGGAAATAAATTCTGCAAACAAACAATCAAATTCCAACAATCCCAATACTGAAGTTGATCAGGTGCTAGTTTGTTGCGGGATTTGGCAAGGGTTCTGAAAGTAACTTATACAGAGATATTAATATTATTCTATTTCTTTTAAACAATTCCAACTATAATCTAAATGGGGCTTCAACAAGATAGAACCTGAGTTAAAACCATATGATTAGTACGTAATTGGTGTGGTTGGGGTTTTTGAGGATCTTTAACACCCCAAGGAAGGACGTTCGAGGATTGAAAATACTAGTTTGATTGCCAAAGTTTGCCCAAAATGGAGAAAATAACCTTATAATTTTTGCTCTCCAGCCACAAAATGGGATACACTGGCGGAAGTTTTGGGATTTGCAGCTACTGTTTAATACCTAAACAATTTATTGTTTTGATCAAAACACTGTTTATTTTAGTTTTTTTTTTTATATAATTTTTTTAATACACATCCCTATTTGTTAAATACACATCCAAGTTTTTTGTACAATTTTAAATCCCCAGTTTACCCTTTTCCTAACTAATAAGAACAAAAACAACGACAGACAATCATGCTTTAATTATCAGGCTTGCTGGATGATAAGCGGTAACAATGGTTATAATATTGTATTGTATATATAGTTAGGGTTCTGCTCGCTGTGACATCCATTGACATTGCCAAAATTCACAGGTCATGGTTGGCAAAGATGAATTTTGCGAATTTAAATATCAAAGTATTAGCATCTAATAGAAATTCAAAAGATTTTTGCTAGTTTCCCCTATGCAATGCAACAATATCTATCTTCAAGAGTTGAATATGGTGTTGTCTTATTTATCAACAAACTTCAACTACAGCTCAAACCCTAAAAACTCTTTCTATTACAGGACGTACAAGAATAAACTCTTTTTATTCATCATGTCATTTGGAATAGTGTCAAATAAACAAAGGCCATGCACCGGGGACTTGAGCATTGTAAGAACTTTAGATCAAACAACCAAAATAAAAATATTGAATCAGAAGAAATTCCGTAATCAATCATTAATAAATATTTAAAAAAAAACAGAAAATAGAGCTGGATTAGAAAGAGAGAAAAAAAAAAAAAAAGAAAGCAGGAAAACAGTAGGTTGTTGTAGTAGCTATTGTATAAATCGGGAAGGACGAAAGGGATTGCAGTTGTGTATAGAGAAAGAGGATGAGAGGAAAAATAAGAGAAAAAGTGGCAAAAAAATGTCAAGGGGTGTGTATTAAGAAAAGAGGGATAGAGAAATATAATTTTGCAAAAAAACATATACCATGTGAAAATTATAGGGTGATGATATGGCATGTGCCATGTCATTTGGGATCCTATTGTGGTATAAATTTTTGAGATCTCTAGCATTTTTCTTACAATATATACGTGACAATCAAAGTCCGAATCTTAGTAAAAAAACAAGTAAGAAATTTTATAGAAATATTGGATCCATTCCAGGCCAGAAATTTTTGGCAAGCCCAATTCTAATACCTTGTTCACAGCCTCAACAACACGTGTCAGAAGGACATGTAATTCCTATAAAACCCTATGTAAGAAATAGAGCCTCGTTCAATCCCTCTTCCAAGGGCAAAGAGAGAGAGAAGAGAAAAACCCTTCTTCTCCGACTCTTCCATACCCAATCAATTCACTCTCTCTCAAATACAATCAAATCCCGAAAACACAATAATACAAAAAAAAGACGACATTTATTTCTGGATCTCTTCTGCCGCTTCTTCCTCTTTCCTTCTCGGTGGTAAGTCCCTCTCCATTTTCTATTTACTTTTCAGTTTTAGGTTTAAATTCAGATACTGACCAGCATCGTACGCTTCATATATGATTTCGTAATTTTTTATTTTTTTATTCTGGGTTTATGTTGTGCTAAATTTGTTGTGTTATTTTGGGCTTTCTTGAATTTTTTTGTTCTGGAATTGTCACGACCCAGTTCTTCTTCATTTTTTTAATTTTTTTTTTTGCTGCTGTTTTTCAGAAAGTAGGGTTTTAGGTGTTAACCCTCTTGAGTAGGAGGAGATAAAACCCAAAAGCTCAATTCAGAGATATTTGTAGTTCTGGTTTCCTGGCATTTGGCAACACAGTCAACTGTGCTATTTTTTGAACTTTTTAGGGTTTGCAGATTTCCTTTTGGGAATGACATTTTGATTAAATCACTTTCTCTTTGTTATGAGTTTTTGCTCTTTCGGCACCCTTTAATTCTTATTAGCATGCGGTATGATTCTAGTAGCATTTTGTCATCCCTATTTCAATTTTTATCTGTTGATTTAACCGTCTGTTATCCTTGTACCAAAGATTTTACCTAGGAGTTAGGCATGGTATCCGTAGTCATCTCCGGATTAATGACCAACATTGTTTTCTTTTAGCTTATGCTTATTGATTTATGTTGCTGGGTTCAGTTATGGACTTGAAATTTGTTTCGTCTTTTGTGTCCTTGCATACCTGGTAAAACCACGAGTTCAGTTCTTGTAGTTTAAGTCTGTTTAGCGAGGGGCCAGTTTCAAAAAACCACTAAGTTTCAACTCTTTTCGTATTTGCTCTTTTCAATTATAATTTTATTACTACCAGTCTACAAACCAAATCGATAATGATGCTAATGTCTTTATTATTTCTTTCTTCAAAGATGCGAGTATTAATGTGTGTTTGTGGGTTGGACTGATATGACTGCTAACACTGTAACACAACAGGTCTGTATTGGGTATGTACTGTGTGCTTAATGTGTTGGCATGTTAATCCATCAGACATGAGACTCTGTTTGGTCTATGTATATGTCTGTGTACATGATAAACATTAGTCATGAGAAATTTATTAATTAAAAGTGTCACAGCTGAAAATATAGGTTTTCCTTGGTTAAGATTTTAGAAAACCTAGAAATGTAATATCAGAGTTGTAAGTATCTTGTAGTGGTTAGAATTTCTTATTAGCTAATTACCTTCTATATGTAATCATGGTAAGTGGAATTTTATATTGGCCGATCATCTTCTATTTGTATTCACTTTACCTTGGGACTAATAGCAACCAATCTATTTGGTGAACTATGTTCATTTTCTGATCCTTTGTCCTTTTGCATACTTAGGATTCTTATATTGTAAAGCTAGGGATTGATGTAGTGTATTGCATTTCTTGGCTGGATTAGTGAATACTGTTTGTTAACTTAAAGTAGATTTGACTGTTTACTTTCTCCCTGCACCTTTTGAGTTTAATGTCTTTATTTGTCTTTTATTTGGGTCCATAAAGAATCATTTCTTATGATCTGCAGAGAGGATATCCGAGACACCAATCCTAAGAATATATTTCCTCGATTCATTTGTCAATGGCGGATTCGGAAAATGCCCTTCCACCTTCTAAGAAACGGGCTGCTGGAAGGGAACTCTCTCGTGATAACCCAGGCCTTGATGATGAGGAGGATAGTTCTGAACTAGAGACTGGAACTTTCAAGAGGGCCAGTGAAGAAGTGCTAGCAACAAGAAAGATTGTTAAGGTTCGTCGCCCTCCGACAAGTTCAGGTCCTTCTTCCAACCCTTTTGCTGGGATACGCTTGGTTCCTCCATCTGAAGCTAGTGCAGACCCTTCTCAAGCCGCCACTGATGTACGACCTGCCAGTGAAGCAAAAGTTTCAGATGATGCTAATCAGCAGTCAGATAGCAAGCCTGAATCTGCTGCAGATAAGGAGAGTGATGTGAAGGAGGAAGACAAAATTCCCAGTGAGGCAACAGAGCCTGGGGTAGCACATGACCAGACTGAGGCTGAATCTGCTGAAGATAAGGAGAACATCGTGAAGGAGAACAGCAATATTTCCAGTGAACCAGCTGTTGGAGAAGATAAGACTAAAAATGATGGTGAGGCTGAAAACGAGGTAAAGACTGTAACTGATGGTGAGACTGGAAATGTTGAGAAAAGTGAAAATGAAGAGAAGAGAGAGAAGAAAGATGAAACTGTCGACCCATGTACTGAAGGTGCCACTTTGAACTCATTTCAGCAGCTTTCGAGTAGCCAAAATGCCTTCACAAATCTTTCTGGAACTGGGTTTTCCACTTCCACCTTTTCTTTTGGGCTTATTTCCAAGGATGGTTCTTCATTGAGTACTGGCACTGGTTCACTTTTTGGGTCAAAAAATGATCTGCCTTCTGGTCTTGGTCTATCTAATAATGGAAGTTCTTCACTCTTTGCCACAGCAGGGCCTTCAATTGTGTCTAGGAGTGACACCCCTTCAATGCAAGAGGTTGCAGTTGAGACTGGAGAAGAAAATGAGAAAGCAGTTTTCACTGCTGATGCAGTGCTGTTTGAATTTATTGATGGAGGCTGGAAAGAGCGTGGAAAGGGAGATCTGAAGGTAAATGTTTCTGAATCTGGGGCTGACAAAGCCAGACTAGTTATGAGAGCCAAGGGAATTAGGAAGGTAATTTTGAATGCAAGTCTTTACCCAGACATGAAGCTTGCAAATATGGAGAAGAAAGGCGTAACGTTTGCCTGCATGAATAGTATCGATGAAAAGAAGGATGGGTTATCCACATTTGCGTTGAAGTTCAAGGATGGGTCCATAGTTGAGGAATTTCGCTCTGCTGTTACAGAACACAAAGGCAAGACAGCTACCGCTATGAAGACTCCCGAAAACTCCCCCAAATGATTGAAAAGTGGCACATGCCAATGCTCAGTGAGTTATATTTCCCGGTCTCGAGTTTGATTTTAAAGTCGTTTTCCCTTCTGGGAAGAAAACAGAGTTCAAGTTATTTAGAGTCTGGCAAATTCCAAGCCCTTTTGTAGCAGAGCTATAGAGTCATGTCCATTTTGTTGTAGTTTAATTTCAGTCTAGTCTTTGAAAGATGGTGTCAACTTTATTCCGGATATATCTAGGTCCAGACCATTTTAAGCTCTTAGGATGCTGAATGCTGGACAAAGTTTCATAGTTGGTCCCTTATCTGCAATATATATTGAACTGCCGTGTCAGATATTGAAAGTTTCGTGTTTGAACTGCTCATCAATATTAGCTGCGTTGCCTCTCGAGAATTATGCCAATTTGGATCGAGTTTCTTGTGGGGGCAGTTTAATAAAATGAAATGAGAATCCATAATTTGCATTTCTACTCTTTCTTCATAAAACATGAAAATGTAATCTTTCGTTTGTGCACATTATTTTGAACTTGGACTGTTATCTCTACTTGTCTGTGTTTCAATCGGTTCTATTATGTGGAAGTTCGTTTCTTTTGGTCTTGGAAATCCAAAGGTTGATGACTGAAACGCTGTCATTGCTACTAGTTGTGGTTTGATGGCTTTCGTCTTTGATAAACAGTCCTTGGTCATTCTGCTGTGGCACAAGTACTGCAGTGACTAAATGGGTTGGTAGAGTCAAACCTGCATCGGCTGCCATTTTAGTTGGACTACCGGATGACCGATCTTCTTCGGTTAAGACTAAATTGCAACTTCTCCAAGGGCATTGTTGAAAGCACCCCAAACACAATCCGATTCCAGCAGTTTAAAGGACCAAAAATAGATGGAATTTTGGTGAATGTGAACACATCGATTTCTGTAAATTTCCTCTCCCTTTCGAAGGTTAGGTCGATCATGTCATGCCTAAGCATGCTAGTTCTATTCGTTTGGCTATCCAAGGCTGTTGCTCTAGTTATGCACGTTGAAATGAGAGAGGATATTGTTTTGGTTAAGATGCGTTGAGGAGCGTGTAGGAGGAGGACTCCGAAAAGTTTTGGCTTGTAGACTCGTAGTTAATAATTTTGAAAAAGACTCATGATCCTGGGATTGTTATTTTCAGTACTCCCCCCCTCATGCTTCAAGTGCTTTTATGGATGATATTTGTGGAGTTATGAGGAGCAGAAGATCGAAAGTTAGCCTCCATGGCTAGTGTTTCTTTTTGCTTTAGGCCCTCTGGGCTTCGTTGTAACCAAAAAAAAAAAAAAAAAAAATTTGAAAAAGAACACAGCGGCTTTATCTTTCTTTAATTTAGCCTATTCCGCAAATTTGAAATAGGACTTTACAAACAGGCTATTTTATGAACCATCGTCAGAAAATAAATTATTTCTAGTCGTGTATAATAATAGCATTAATAATGCCAAATTGACGCAGTAAATGCAAGTTTATATCCAAAAAAAATGAGTATAATTTAAGAGCTGATTTTGACTCTTAACGGTCTCTAAATGAAAAGGAAATACATCCAGTATCCATGAGGTTTTAGATGATCGATCGAGATAACAACAATCACACAGGAGCGCAAAAAGGTTTATGGAAGAAGCAGCCATCCATACAATTCATCATACACCAAAAATGTATTCCCAATCTATCACACTGAAAAGCACTTTTTTGTACAGCACTCTTCTTTACCAATATGGGGTTGACCTAGACGTAAGTAGATAGGAACCTTGTTGAGCTGTGAAGGAGATGACGGAGAGACTAAGAAGGGACTTTTCTTCTAAAATGATCATGATCGAAGTTATGATGAATATTAGTATTGTCTTCGCCCGCAGGCTATCCAGCATTTCCTCCCATCATTTCCTTATTCCATATCTTGATCATTGGTCGACCTTGTGTTTGGCTCCCAAAATCAGTTTGGTACAAACTGTCTCTTTTGAATGTGCGAGCGTGCCAGCACCGTGGGGTGCAGTCGTCGGGGCGTCCCTTGACCTGACTTCTTCTCAAATGATGTGGACGAGGAGAGCACCAACCTCGTCACAAGGTTCTTTTCTATGCCTTTCGGAAAAGGACTTTTTGCCTTACTGGTAAGGGCTTTGGTTGTGGTCTCTTTGCGTTCACCGAATCGATACCCAACGTTGTAGGTTGAGCAGAGCAATCACCGGGAAATCTGGAGAAGCACGGGTTTTGCTAAAGCGTGACTTTAGCTTCGCTGGGTTGCGAGGGCGTTACCCTTGCTTCGCTGGAAGTAACGGTGGCAGTAGCACTAACAGTCGGCTCCTGGGGAGACTGGGACTGGAAGCACGGTCGCCGGGTTGGTTTGGTGGCACTGACAGTCGGCTCTTGAAGAGACTGGAACTGGAGTGTGGTCACCGGTAAGAGAGGCTGCTCCGGGGAGACTTGGGCAATCGTAGAGATTGGTTGAAGAGTTGTTCTTTTGTTGTATCGTCTTTGCCTCTATATATAGGCTACTCGTAGATTCACCTTCCAAATAGGAATGAAATACTATATTTTAGGCCACAGTTATTGGCCTTGAATCAAATCAAAACTCTTAATAGTTTTGATAATTAAAACTTATCTTCTGTCGCCGCTAGAATGTAGGCAAGGTCAATTACCTTTTAGAGTTCTGGACGTGATCTTCCTCTTGGATGCGGTAGGATATGCACGTATCTTAATTGCCTTCGCGACGACTCCCGTAGCTCGCGGCATGCAATTAGCTTGTATATATATATCTTCTTATTGACGTTCGCGAGCAAACTTGATTGTATAGCACCATGACTCCTTGCATCTTATTGGCAGCGAACAGTTGATGGGCCATCCTCCCTTAATTGCAATATGTGAGTAGCCTTGATTCTTGCATGGCTCATGTACGTCCATGATCCTTTCCTTGATTACCACAATCAACCATGATTGCATGCTCCTATATATGCCATTGCACATTAATTGCATGGGAATATATGAATATTGCATGGGCCACGTGAGTGCTCTCTTTTGCATAATCTTGATAATCAAGCATACAAATCACCATTAATTATCAAATATTTGATAATTAATAGTAAATCGACAAATATCCAGTTTTGCTTCAAAATTGCTTGGCCTTCTAGTAGGCTTTACTTAGCCTCTAAACAATATATTCTGAGCTTATCGCAAATATATGGCTTGGGCCACGGATATTGGCCCGGATTTCTTCGAGTCCCCCTCGTCGGGAAAAAATGTTATTTTGGGTTCAAACACCTTGAACAATTATGTGCCTACAACCTTTCTGCCATCTCATTTAGGTTTAGTATATTGATTTCTTGGATCTACAATCTCTGTTCTTTGTAAGCGGAGGCCAAAGGATTTTTTTTTTCTTTTTAACTTTTTGTATGTTAAAATCAACATCCGCTATACTATCTTAGATTTACTGGTTACAGAAAAAGTTCTACATTTGGTGAAAGTCCACGGCCATGTAAAATCAATCACATAAAGCCTGAAAGACTAAATTATTGCAAATTTTTATGGGTGAAACTCGGCAAAACGAGACAAATTTAAATTAAAAAGTACACCTAGTTAGGAGACATATAAAAGCCTTACCCTCTCACAAAAAAATGATAGAATAAAGATTAGTTCGAAAAAATATGCGTTCTCTCTCGAGCTCTCTCCTAGGGTTTCCCTGTAGCGGCGTGGGTTGTCTTCTCCGAGATGGAGGCTTGGTCTCCTCTTTGGGTTTTCATAGGGGTGTGGGCTACGGCTTTGTGTGGTGGCTCCTCCTAGCACCGGGTGGCTTCGGCTTCCCTCCCCTCGTCAGCTTTGCTGATGCTTTTGATGGCGCAATCAACAAGCCCCTGGTCTGTGATGCTCCTCCTTTGGTGGCTGGTCTCGATGGGTTCGCTCTGTGGTCGGCTCCATTTGATGATGGGGATGGTGGTAAGATGGTGAAGGCCTGCTTGGATGGTGGTACGATGGTGATGGCCTTGGATGCTTGGCAGCAAGGATTTCACGGGGGGGCTGACGGATCTGATGCATATTCCTCTCATGGAGGGTTGCAGATTTGCAGTTGCACGCATGATGGCTCAGGTGTGATTAGGGTCGAGGTCACTGGAAGGGGCACGTTTGCTCCCAGCGGCGGTGGTGTTTTTCTGGGTGGTGGGGACCACGGCGGTGGTAGGCACGAAGGAGGCGACGATGGGATGTACGGCCTTTTGAGCTTCTCTAGGGGTTTCGGCGACGTCGGGAGGTATGGCGATTGATGGCAATATGGCTATAGTGGATCAAAGGCTGGTTCTGGAACATGGGCTCGTAGCTTGGGTCAATATTGGTCTTTTGGGCCTCTAGCTTTTATTTTTATTTTTTACTTGTTCATTGAGCCTGGAGAAGCCCCCTCTGCGTAGGGTTCTTCTTTGGGAACATGAATAAAATTAGGGAAGGGTCTTGGCTGCGTTCGGAGTCTTCCCTAGTAGTGTCAAGGTTACTTGAATCTTTGGAGCCACATCCTATGGTTACATTATGTTTGAGTAGTCTAGGGCTTGCTTTAGATCATTCATTCATGACTCTATTCTGTCGTTGCCCGGAGTCCGGGTGAGTCATATTTGTAATGTTTCCTACTTTACTATAATGGACTGACACCCCACGCGTTCAAAAAAAAAAAATGATAGAATAAAAGACACATGGATTTAAAGGAAATATGTGGTTTACCTTTTATTTTATAAAAAAGGTCAGCTGGTTACTTTTTTGTATCATTTAAATAGAATAATCTAACCACGTGGTGTGGTGTGTTGGTCGAATGGCCTAGTCTGGAACCCCCAGGTCTAGCGTTCGAATCCCAGCTCCATCCCGTGGCCAGCAGATTTGAGGAACCATTTGGGTTCGTGCGTCTGCGGTGCAGTGGATTAGTCTAGCTTTGCCAGGCTTTCGCCGCAATGTCGGTGCAGGTGTCCTGGCGCTGGGATACCACTGCATGAGTGTGTGAGTTACTAACAACTAACCCGATCAAAAAAAAAAAAAAAAAAAAATAGAATAATCTACATACATCTACGTATCTAAAGTAGAAAGAACCACTGGAGAAGTATTTTAAAACTAGCTAGACAAAAGAGATTATTAATAGGAAAAAATTCTGTTTACTACCCTGTACTTTTAAGGGTTCGTCAGTTCAGTCCCTACACTTTTAATTTAATCAGAAAAGTCCTCGCACTCTCCAATTTCGTCAAATCGATCCATTCCGTCACTATTCCGTCAATTTTCTCTGTTAAGGTGCTGACGTGGCACTTTTTCACAGAGAAATTCCCAAAATACCCATACAAGTATATTCTGTTTACTCTCCTTCTTCTCAGTCCTTCCCTTGTTCAATTCTCAACCAACTTCCCAAGATCGATCCCCACTACTAGCTCACTTGGAAGGTCATACTAAAATCAAATGCATACCAAAACACATCAAAGACTCCAAATATGAACTCATCCAAGCAAGAGTACTGAAATCAAGAGCAACTCACAAAGACAAAACCCCCAACAATCAATGAGAGGACTCTATGCTTTCAACACCATCAACCTAAACCAGAAACTCAGAAAACAAGCCCACAATGAACCATTCAGTGCAAAACACAAAACAAGAAATTTGGCTCATCATTTTGTTTAGTATAAACACAAACTCACACACAAACGTGGCCAGCCCCAGTTCATCATACCCAGCAACCATCCTCATCCTCCTCAGCCAGATGCCCCACCTCTCCGACCCCAAAGTCATCGCCGCCATGACCCGCGCCGTCTCCGACGTCGCCCAGACCCACTCCGTCCTCAACGCCCTCGGCGACCGTCCCGACCACAACCTCCTCTCGCAACCACACCCTCAACGGCGATCCAAACTCTCCTTCATCACCCCCTCCGAAATCGCCGCCGAATTCTCCCACCACGACCCCAACTTTGCCCGGATCAACAACTACAGCTTCGTGTCCTGCCTCGACTCCATCATCCAGCCTCCTAGAGTCCAAGTAGCAGCGTTTGCAGGGGGCGCACTGGAGCCAAACGACGTCGGAGCCGGTGTCGAGGACCATGTAGAGGTATTTAGGGGGAGTGCCGACGCCGATGCGGTTGAGGGAGAGGTGAGGGAGGTGAAGCGGAGGGCGTCGCAGTGGAGGCAGAGGTGGAAGAGCTGGGAGATGGTTTGGTTGGAGGAGAGGGCATCGAGGTGGTGGAGTTGGAGGGAGATGGAATCTGGGTCGGGTTCGGAGGTGGCGGAGAAGGATTCGGGTTGGGGGAGAGTAGGGGCGGAGGGGAAGGGGGAGAAGAGGAGGGTCTGGTGGTCAAGGGCGACGGAGAAGGAGAGGAGAAGAGTGAAGGTAATGGAAAAGAAGAAATGGGTTTTCTTTTTCTCCTCCATTTTTTTGGGTGGGGAGAAGAGAGAGAGAGAGAGGGAAAGAGGGTTTGGGGAAGAAGAAGTGGGAGAGAGAGTGAAGCATGCTTCTGTTCTGCAGGAAGAGGCTTTGAGTAGGGGTATTTTGGGAATTTCCCTGTGAAAATGTGCCACGTCAGCACATTAACAGAGAAAATGGACGGAATAGTGACGGAATGGATCGATTTGATGAAATTGGAGAGTGCGAGGACTTTTCTGATTAAATTAAAAGTGCAGGGACTGAATTGACGAACCCTTAAAAGTACAGGGTAGTAAACAGAATTTTTTCCTTATTAATATAAGTCAATTACACGTTTGTAAATTTTATTAATTTTCTTTTTGAGATACAAATACATGTTTGTAAATGTATAAGGTACTGATTTTATTCATTAGCTCTCAATAAATTACTAAAAATGCTTTGTTTTTGATCAGATGAAGCCATGAAGGAGAAGTGAAGGGTTGTGTGGATTCTTGCTCTGGGAGCTGCACCAATACATACCCACCTCTTAAGTATATATTAAGACCCATTTTTAGTAATATTAAACTCGGGTCGTATTTCTAGAAATACGACCCGAGTTTAATATTACAGATACAAATGACAACAAAGATATATATAGAGATAGAAAAGACAGAGATCTGTAATTACTTGGATTGAGATTGGTGCTGATATTGGCACAGGAAGAGGTAGCACAACCAAGCGTGCAGAAGTATATAGGGTTTGTACGTAGGCTGATCAGTTGGTAAGATGCACTTTTTCAAGCAATTCAAGCCACATTTTAAGGGATTGTGTGGTGGTTCGATCATACAGCGGATAAAGCAAGCACCATGGCACAACTCGAAGACTAAAGCTGTGGATTGTCCTATGAGTAACCCAAGTGAAAAACAAACCAGCAATACGGAACCTACTTTTCTTTCCTTCATTGCCCATTTTTCTTCTACCAAACACCTAGGTCTGACTAGCAATATTGCTTTGAACTGTTTATTGGATGCTACTGAATGTGAAGCTTCACATCCTCTTTGAACTGTTTATATAGGCTAGGTGGCTATGGTAAATCTGCTATACCATTAAAAGAGAATCCAATAGATCGACTTGCCCGTACAGACGTACTTACTGAATGTTTCAATGAAAATTACCTAATATGATTTCGTATTAATGTCCAGATTTTGATTAACACAGTACTTTATTTTGTCTCTAGTAGTATGATTAATTGACGATGGATTATGTTTATTAAAAATGCAAATTAAGTACATTTCTCACAATGGACATTTCTCACATGAGAGTTTTGTCCGAACCTTCAAACCAGCTCACGGGTTGTCTCCCACCACTCAACTTGTGATTCTTTTTGTCTTTCTGATGATCGAATATGCCAGGCCATGCCATGATTAATTATTTAATTTGTCCGTTTTTGGTGTTTTCCTGGATATTCTTGTTTGTACATTTTTAAGAGAACCCGTGAACATTATTATAATTAGAAGCTGATCCAGAACAAAACGTGCAGATACACCTACATTACAGGCCACAAAGAAAATTTCATAACTGGCTCGATCATGTTTAATTACACAATAGCCTTACATAATATAACTTCACTATGAAGAGAATGTGTGATATATAATATATAGCATCATAAACTGATAATTAATAATCAAAACCCTAATTAGGTGTTCTTGGTACTACAGGTCTCTGAGCATGAATCTACGCAGCCACCCACTTTCTCCAACTCTGCAAACGAATAAGAGACTCAAATTAAAGATTTTGAATTAGATAGTTCAAGAGGTCGATCTGTTCTGTTATTATTAGTAAGAAAAGAAAAACTTGAGGATTTGAATTGAATTACCTGGGTTTTGCTTGGTACTGAAACTGGAACACAATGAAGAAGCACAACCGAGCGCGCAAAAGTATTGGTTATCTGTGTTGGTACTATAAGACGTCGGTATGATGCAGTCTTTCAAGCATTTGAAGGAGCATGAGCCAACAGATTGGTGGGGAGTGATGACACAGAGAAGGAAGCAACTCTCGTAGCAGCTTTTGAAAGAAGCAGTGGACTGAACCAATAACATCCCAAATACCACTAGGTGAGTGATGATGGCGAAGGACCTGACTTCCTTGGTATCCATTTTGTTTTCTGTAGCTCTGTCGGTAGCAAATGGAGATATATGACAAATAAAAACCAAATTGCAGTGCAACATGTCTTTAGTAGTCCCTCCCTCTATATATAGACTTGGTAGGGTCTGAGTGGAAAAAGTTTGTAACTAATTAAGAAACACTATCTCATTCAATATAATCTTTAAGGATTTGAAAAAAAAATATATTTACAGTTAGAAACATTTGGCCGCGTTGAACGTTTTAGTTGTTCGGTTTGCGAAGGTAATCGTCAGAATAAGCGGACCTGGAGCCGAGGAAGCTGTCATGGGAAAACAGAGGCCGCTGCATCTGGCCCTAAGTTGTGTCCTACGCGCGCACAAAACGCGCCTCAATCAATGGAGTTTGATCATAAAGATGTTTGTCTTCGATGTGGAGCATCCGGTCATTAGGCACACATTTGTAGAGCATCTAAAGGTCTCGCTACAACATACAAAATGTATCACGAAGCAAGAGAAGCTCACACTGTGGAACATGAAGACCAAGAAGTCAAGCTGAGGGTTAAAGACTTCAAATCTGGCAATGATGAAGTGTCATACCCGGACCAGGTGGAGGTGAGATTAGGTACCTAACACCTGATCCGAGGAGCGAGCATAGAAATGTAAAGCGAAATTTAAAATAACATCAAATACATTTTTAGAAATTGTCGAAAATAAAACATTTGAAATAACGAAACTCTAACAAAAAGAAATTACACCTCGTTTTCTAATCTCACTTGCTCTAATCTTGTAATCCTTTTCAGAGTCTTGCAATCGTAAACGTCATCTCGCTTAATCTTCTCGAAACTTGTGTCACACATGAACAAAAGTCTATAGGGGTTAGCTTACGCTCAGTAGGGCCAAACTTTTTTAAATCATTCTTATCTAGATGTCACAATCAAGTTATCAAACAATTCTTACAAAATGAATAATAGAAACGATGCATGTCAAATGAGCTTCAATTAATTATCTGTCAGTCCATATATCAAAACAAGAGCGCCTACACGTCCCATACAGTGTATTTTACCAACGGGGGTGACTCTAGATGTTTCGAATATATGATCTAACACCCAGTAACAATTCAATCAACATTCCTTTTTTGCTAGTCATCTCGCTTAACCTCGATTACCAAAATCGAACAACTCTATTAGCCCACCTGAAATTTGACCAGACAAGTCAACCTCAACTACAAAAAAGCATTCATTTCACGTAATCCAAATCGATATTCCACATATCCTTCCAAACTATCTATATGCACATTCCCCAATGCAGGTGTATCATGAATGACATCAAAATCGTTATAATCCATGCTTTTATACAAAGCGATAACATTAAAAATTTAAATCAACCAATGTCAAACAATTCACTGATTCAATTAATAATGTTATTTATCATTTAATAGAAAAGGTTCCCCAAGAGACCCTACCTAGAAATCCAAGCTTTAATGTCAATACTACTCAAAGTTAATAACACTGAACACGCATTCTGAAATCATTATCCTCCCGCTTCTGGGATTGCCAATAATCATTCAATCCTCATATCAAATCTTTATCAATGACAATCAGCGAATCACTTCAAATTAATTCTATCAATTATTCTGAAATAGAAATCGATCAAGTCCTCAAATTTACTAAGGACACCCAAAATCCTTATTTTCGATTCTTCAATACTTTCCCAATCAATATCACATAGGTTCGATTTTGTCATCGTATCCCAATTCGGCTCCAAACAGCAATCCAAACTCCGGCTATTCAATCTTCAATAATTAAATCAAATCATACTTCATTCAAGCTAAATCTCTGTTACTACTATGGACACCCAAAAATACTCTTCCAAACTAACTCGTCGTAAATTGTCCAATTTGAAACATGGATCAAATCCAATTCGCCGATGACTTATATTCTTAAACCAATTCCGACTTCTTGCTTTCAATAAATCATTTTTAATCCCAAACTTGATAACCAACACTCATCTACTTCAATTTCTTATATTCTATTATCAACAATAGCTAAACAACCAGTAACTTTAACGATCAATAAGAACTTCACAACTCAAAAATTCAATGGCCTTGAATTGATCTGGAATTGTAACGCCCCAAAAGGGTTGACGTTACAGCACCGCGAATCTTATGAAGCTTAAGTATTAACAAAACAATACTCAAACTCCTTAAGATGCGCAAGGCTTTCAAACTTAGGATGAAAAAAGTAACGAAATGAACTCTGGAGATCGATATAGACAATAGCTTATTATTAATATCTGCATTGTAAAAACCAAGCTAAAAAGCCCAAAGATTGAAATTGATGTTGTAAATATTATTATCTATGTGGCTGTCCACGTAAATACTCATTAGTTATATACTTTGATGTAAACACTACCTCTATATAAAGGAGGCTAATGAGATAAGAACACTTCTACTTCCTCCCAACTATTCTCTCTTCATCTTCTTCCTACTTTATAACAATTGAGTATTTGTTTCAAGACAAAACTCTAAAATCCTGTTAACACAATTTAACAGTTGAAATAAAGATATCTCAAAACTTTTGGTGAAAGAAACTAACAAAATTCAAAGGATAGTAATTAAGCTTGAAACCAACTCCAGCAAAAACAAAATAATTAACAACAATACACTTTGAGGACAGTTCCAACAATACACTTTGAGGACAGTTTCCAAGCAAATGGTAAGTACCAAGTATGATCAATTCGATATGAGGAATAAACTCAACGTGACTAAATAACAACTCAAAATTAGAAAATGAAAGGGATACAATTTTGCTTCACAAATTGGGGTTCAGAAACATGGTTTTAAGAGAAACATAAGCCAAACAAGTTACTGGGAGTAGTTCACTAGACAAGACTAATCTAAATGTTTATACAAACCAAAATGAGTCTTCTAAACATATTTATAACAAGCTGAGTTCAACTTTCCACAACAAAAGTTTAAGAAAAATAAAGGCTCAATATACCAAAGAACATCAGGATTTCACACAGGATAAAGTCCTTAAAGGACAAGAGTTGATAAGCTGCAAAATGCCAAAAGCCACAACTTCAGTTCTGCTACATTCCAACTTCGTGCACAGTACCTGAAATGAGTAGGGATGAGCATCACTTACGTTTATATGCTCAGTAGGAAGTAACGCTAGCTAGGTTTGAAAACAAACTGAGAATTTGGTACCAATAAAACCATAATAACGTACAACAGCAGAAAACTAAAACTTGGTATATGAATTTTTGATAAAAACATGCATGAAAGGGTAACCACTTTTCTAAAACCGATGACCGGTCCTAATGCGAACCACTTGCTTGCTCAAGTAAATATACAAACACACAGTAAGAAGCAGCGAGAGTGGCCCTTTACGCCATACCACATAGGAGTGATGCCACACCTCAAAGGATGTTAGACATCCTCCAGTCCGTATAGCCCCTCCGAAGGTTTAAGGGGTTGAAACCCAAGATAGTCATTCAACTCCCTTCACTCTCAGGTCATCACTTAAAAACTATGCAATTCGTATGCTTAAAACATAAGAATATTTTTCAAAAAAATCTCTAATTAATGAAGACCTCCTATCTGAAATCTTTGATGTAAACTCTGCAAATACCACTTAACCAGTCTTCAAGTCACTTGAATTCTTGATCCTATTATGAAAAATTGTAAACCGTCATCAGTCCTAACAATATTTCTCCCTTAAGACTATATCACACATTTGTTAATTGAGCAGTAGCTAGAGCTTCAAAGTGTACTGCTCATTCCTGTGAAGCAAGAAAACTTCCAATACTCCTATATCACACATTTGTTAATTTAGCAGTAGCTAGAGATTTTAAAATGATATCAGAGCACTGTTTTATAAAACTTTTCAAAACTAATTCTTTCCTTGAAGGACTTCTTTCAAACATTACCTTGTTATCTTTTTTCTAAATGTTTAAGAAACCACTTGCATTTGGTAAAGTCTTCTTACTTTGCTATCAACTTCCAAAGGTCTCTAAATTGCCTCCAGATTACACATCTTATTTAAAAATCTTCATCTCATGGTCCTAAGGTCAAGTCATCCTTTCTTATCCTATATTGAATCTCTCTTATTAATTTCAGTTCATTGATCCTATTGACAAGATGCCACCCAATTATGAAGATGAGCATGCACAGGCCTCTGAAGCCCAATGACGCGTATCTGAACATCTTGTAGCGGAGGGACGTGAGCGCGAAAGAGAACTCTCGTATCTTGATCGTTTCTTGAAACTGAAACCCTTGAAGTTTTGGGGAACTTCTGAGAGAGATAAGGCAGAGGCTTGGATGAAGCATACTAAGAAGAAGTTATGCACTTTACATGTACCACCCGAGTATAAAATTAACTTGGCTAATGTATTCGAAGGGGGTGCAGACAGTTGGTAGGAAACAATATGCGATCGGCACAAGGTTGAAGATATGATCTGGGAACAATTTGAGAAGCACTTTTATGATCGATATTTCCCTCTAGCCTTGAGATAAGCAAAGGTAAAGGAATTTCAACTACTTGAATAGCAGTTTACAGAAAGTGTGGCTGAGTATGTGGCTAAGTTTATGGAGTTGAGTAGGCATGCCCCTGAAATGGTAGCAACAGAGGAGTTGAAGACGCTTAAGTTTGAACAAGGACATACAGAGCCTATCAGAAGACATATTATGGGAAAGAACCTTGTTTGGCTCCAATTTTGCTGCAGCTGGTCAACAGTCTCTTTTCTTGCGCGGGCGTGCCAGCACCGTTCGGGTGCGGTCGTCGGGGATGTCCCTTGACCTGACTTCTTTCAAGCAATTGTGGACGAGGAGAGCACCAACCTCGTCGTGGGATTCTTTGTGCCTCGTGGTGAGGACTTTTGCTGAGCTTCTTGAAAATCACCAAATCGATACTCGATGTTGTAGATCGAGCAGAGCGAGAACCACCGAGAAGTGAGGAGAACTTGCTAAAGCGTGACTTTAGCTTGGCTGGGTTGCTAGGGCGTTACCCTTGCTTGGCTGGTTCTGTAACCGTTGTGGTCGCGGCACTACCGTCGGCTCCCGAGGAGACTAGGACCGAAGCACGTTGACAGAGGGTTTGGTGGCACTGAAAGTCGGCTTCTGAGAAGACTAGGACTAGGAGTGAGATCACCGGTAAGAGAAAGTGAAGGAGAGGAGTTGCTCTTAGAGAGGTTTGCTCTAGAGAGAACTTAGATCATCTTAGAGATGTTGTTGTTGAATGTGAATGTGTGAATTGTGTTTCAATGTAACCTCTATTTATAGGCTACCATGCCAACTACTTTGGCATTAAACAAATGAAAGTGGAGCACTAATTGGAGATAAGGGAGGTGGAGGTGTAGGTGGAGCACTAATAGGAATGATGAATTTGGGAGATAAGGGAGGTGGAGATGGAGGTGGAGCACTAATAGGAATGATGAATTTGGGAGATAAGGAAGCACTTTCGGCTCCTTTATTCCTTCATGTATATCTCCATCAGAAATTCAGATTCTGGCCATGATGTCTTCATAAAAAATGTTCCACTATGAATCTAGATCATGCTGACCAAATTTCAGAGCTTTCTTCCATGTGGTTGGGCCGAAAATGCTGCTGGACCTCTTACAGGTCCAGTTTTCCAGTTTTGCTTCTGTAGAAAATTGGGCTGATTGTTTGAAGGCCTTCCACTCAAAAAAAGCTCTTGCACTCTTCATAAGAAATGATCCTTGGGCTGTCTAGAATGGATCTGGAAAGTTTCAGCACATTTCGATTTCATTTGGTTAGTCTGCCACCCCTCCTTCCTTGTCTAGCTCGGTTTTTCCTAGCCGAAGTAGGAAAATATGCTAAAGTTGACTTGTCATACTTTCATAGTAGGCTTTATTTAGCCTATAAAATATATATTTCGAGCTTGTCGACAATATATAGCTTGAGCCACTGACATTGGCTCAATTTCTCCAACACATGCCTTGTCAGGCCAAAATGTTCATTTTGGGTCCAAACATTGCCCCCCAGACCTCGAAGTCAAAGGTCTTCGTCTTGACTGAAGAGGTCTTGAATCAGCACTACTCTTATAATGTCGTTGCTCCAAAGCCACTTGTATTGGCTTGACTGATAATACTTGACTGATTCCATATAGGCCTCTAAATAGGCCATAAAGCTTGAATGCCACAATCTGGATTGCCTTTGTTATGAACTGATGCTTCCTTTGCCAACTTTGTTGCCCCCCATGGATCTAGCGAAACTTGGGCAGGTTGTAGGCAATCAAAACTTTAGCGTGCCCCCCATGCGAAGGAGACTGCTTTTGATCGCGAATGAGGATCCTTCTCTTCCTTGGTGGTAGCTTCGCCATGTGTATAGCAACAAGTATCTGCCTTGTTTGCTGGCTCTCTGTTGATTTTTTCAAATGTAGGTGTTGGAGCCGCTTTCCTGGCTAGATCAAGGCCTATAGTACTTGGCGAAATAAGATGCAAAATAGCAAACTGTTTGCTTTCATTTAATCCTTCGCGAGTCTTATGCCAAAGAGGATGATTGGATCATGGCTATCGTCATCATGACGTGTGACCAATTGAAACCACCATATTTTGCTGCAACTTTAGCATCTAAAACCGCATCGGTTTTAATCATGTTTTAAAAAACATCAGGCCACTATGCTGGCCCTGCGGTGATAGGAAAAGGTGGAATATCTTCACTGTCGCCTTAGATGCGATTCTCAAGATGGAATAATGACTCATTAATTATCAACTAGAGCCACTCACTGGCCCAGCTAATAAATTAATCTCCAAACATATTTGAGCTATAAATCAAAGCGTATTGGAGAAGTATCTTCACTGTCGTCTTAGATGCGATTCTCAAGATGGAATAATGACTCATTAATTATCAACTAGGGCCACTCACTGGCCCAGCTAATAAATTAATCTCCAAACATATTTGAGCTATAAATCAAAGCGTATTGGAGAAGTATTCCTTGTGACCTAGAAATGGCATCCAAGAAACCATTCGTTATCGATCAGGCAGATGAAATCACTGAGAAAGCCGCATTCGCCTGGCGAACTAACATGAGTGTTCGATGTAGAAGTCAGAACGGAGAGGAGAGAAGTCGACTGATGGGCTTTGGTGGCGGTGATAGTCAAGCGAGTCTGGGTCCCACACCTCGCGATCGTTTGCCAGATGATGCTATGGCCTATTATGGGCTTCCCATCCGCCGTCCCATAGCGGCTCTTCGGCAGGTGCCTGGTGATTTTAGCAGTTGGGGACCAAGGAGGAAAGTGGGCTACTGGCCTACCGTCGCTCCCGAGGAAAATATTTGGTATCAGGAGAACCGAGCGAGAGATTTGGCCCGATGGGATGCGGTGGGTATCACCCAAACCATCGATCTATGCTTCTGTCTTCCCAATAATACTAGCCCTGCACCGCTAGCTGCCGCTCTTTGCTTCTGGAACACCTCCAGCAATACATTCGATTTCCGGTTTGGGCAGATGAGCATAACTCTGCTGGATGTTCTTACCATCACGGGGTTGCCCATTGACTTTGACCCCTATGTGCATGGTCAGTTTGATGGCACTCAATTTTCTTTGAGAATGGATATGGCTGGTCGAGGGCATCACAGCAGATCCTACCCATCCTGGCGCGAATATTACTGCACCCGGTGTGACCATACAGGAGGTATCGCATTCCTGGAATTCTGGCTTTGCAAATTTATCTCTTGCACTTCTTCCAACAAACCTACTGGACCTTGGAATTCTCTGGCCACTGCTCTCTACAATGGTATTTGCGTTGGCCTTGGGCAACCTGTATTGGGTGCGTTATATCGCTCCCTTTATAGAGCCGTAATGCACCCATTTGATACCGAAATTAGTGGCCCCTTCTGGATCCTTGCCTTTTGGCTGCAGATTTATTTCCCTCTCTTCCGTCGCGGTGATATTCCAAAGGAACCTCCAGTTGATTCCCTTTTGGGGAACTGGCTTTGCCGCAACGTAAGGTATCAAGCTCCACCCTACTCCTAGTGTTTTATTTACTTGTACTTGCTGGGAGAGATGCCGGACCCAAAAATAGTCATTTCTAGGCGATTCCCTCCTCCCCTTGATGATGGCTTTCTGCCCAGTGGACGGGATCATAGCGAAAGAGCCTTCCTGGCCTTTCGTCGCGCCATCTCCTGCTTGGATATTCGTCTTGCCATTGAACGCGTAAGTTATGAGCTCTATGCCCCTAACCATTTTGCTCGCCAATTTGGGTTGGCCCAGTTGGTACCCTGGCCTCTGGTTGATTCTGCCAATTACTACACCTCTTGGCGGAGATTAGCCCCACCTGGGTCTGCCCCCTTTCAGAGTCAGTTTACTTTGATAGTGATTCCCCCTTGGGTCAGAGCGCTGTACCCCCTCAACGATGTCGACGATGATTATGCTGATTGGTGGAAAGAAGTGTCCGTGAACTGTTGGGACCTGCCACATGACGAACTCTTCGTCCTGATCTTTCGTGGCATGAGTAGTCCTGGTCCGGAGGACCGCAAGATTCTTGAGCGCTTCTCCAACCTTGCAGCACAACCCCCGCGACCTATTCTACCTTCTCGCTTATTGCGTCCAGGGATACAAATCCACGAGCCTAGGGCAACAGTAAGTTTTTGTCTTTCTTCACCATTCTTTTTCCTTGTGTTGATTTTCCCGCTCTTATTCCTGAGTGTGTTTTGCAGCAAACTACCTGGAGCAGGATAGCCTCTGTTCAGGCGGGGAAACAAAAGGCAATAGCAGAGGAGACTTCTGAGGGAGAGTCTTCGCATGATGAAGATCCCGCTGAGGTAATTTAGTTAAGAATGATCCCAAACTTGTATATTTGGTGCTTCCCCCCTTTTTGAGTTATGACTCTTTTCTCATACAGGCCACTGCTGTCTTTGCTTGCAAACGCGATCGAGCTCAATTCGTCGAAGAGAGTTTTGAAGATGACGAACCTCTGGGAATGCGATTGGTAAACTTCGACCCCGTCTTATCCTTTTTAAATTTTAGAATCTGGGCAGGATCTTCACTATGTATCTTTTGACAGGTCCGTCAAAGGACCACTAATCCCTCTCGCCTGAGCGAGGCTGGACCCTCAGCCACTGCAGAAAAGCCAACTCTCTCGCTAGTTCAAGCATCAACTAACCCCGTGGCGCCTCTTCCGTCTCCCACATCTACAGAGCATCTGCAAGGTCCTACCATTCTAATAATGATCTCCGATGACGACTCCTCGGAGCATGAAAGTGTGGAAAGCCACTCTGAGGATTCTGCCGCTTATGAGGAACTGATGACGACAGAGATTCTCGTGGCACTAAAGGTCCAAGAGGTGAATGAAGTGAGGCCTCTTCCTCTTGGTGACCACATACCAGATATTGACCCGACAACTCGAGAGGTAAGCCACTGTTGGCCAATGCTTTCCATTTCCCTTTTGATCCAACCCCACTCTCTGACATTTCTGAATCTAACCAGGATTCTGTTTGTACCGAGGAGGTGGCTACAAACGCTGAGGGTCCTATTGGTCGGACAGTCGCCCAAGAGATGAAAAATGATACTGACGGTGGTGGTGCCCCCCAAGTCTTGCGAATAAATGAGACAACCGTCGAAGCCGAGGGCCCTGTGCTTGAGTCTGCTCCACTTGCCCATGGTGAGCCGCGAGTTGAGTTTCCAGATTCTCCCGCGGCTGAAGGGACAGACCAACCTATTGAAGATGAAGAAACTGAGGAAGTTGTCCACCCTTTTGCATTGGTGGTTCGTGATCCTGTGGCGCCTCCGCCGCCTCCTACCAGATTCGAGAGATTGATGAGGGTGTTAGAGGTAACTCCTCCTTCTGCTGTGGATGAGGCTAAGATGGTGCTTCATGAACATCTGGGTCCTCAGGTATTGGAGACTGACATCCTCTCGCGAGTCTTGGAAGCCCTAAGGTATCTTTGCCAGGAGAAGGCATTGACCCTGCAGCAATTTAGTGTCATTGACGATCTGCTGAATGAACTTGGTGAGGCCCGCCAACGTCAACAGGCCGCGAACGCCCAGGCTCACGACACTCGAGAGGCTTTGAATAGCCTCTCTCAAGAAATGGACATCTCTCGCGGTATTTTAAATGAGCGAACCAACCGCCTGCGGGAACTACAAATCCAAATGTCCGACTTCAAACTTCGGATCGAGGACCTCCATACAGGTTTAGCCTTTGTTGAAAACGCGATTGCTACAGAAGAAGCCCAACTCGATGAACCTCTGGCTGCTTCTAAAGAAATGGGCCGCAACCTGGCCCATCTCAGAGAACGGGCCACTCAGGCCGAAGCTAGTGCTATTGCGGCGAATCTCCGCATGGAGGAACTTTGCTTGAAATTGAGCTTCATGGGCCAATCTCTGTAGGCCCCCTCGAAAACTATTCGGTCTCCTTACACGTCAATAATCCCTTCTTTTCCGAGATTTAAGGCATTAATCACTCGTTGAAAAACAACAGTCATGAAAAATAATCTCGTGAAAAGAACAGTTACCTCCTCGGAAACCGTTCGGTTTCCCCACATGCTATTAATCCTCTAATAATAGCTAACTCCTAAAAAGATCGCTCCTCACATACTACTAGTCCCTTTTTTCCCGAGATTTGGAATCACTAATCTCGATTTACTGACATCGGTTTTGAAATTGAGCTTCATCCAAGGGTGGGGATTTGCCTGAAGTCCCTATAAATAGTTGTATTTCAGGAAGGGAATACTCACAACAACTTTTCTGAAATATTCGAGAAATGACCTTTCAATCCTTGCTTCTTTTTCTCCTTCTTCACAAATCTTCCCCTCATGAAATGACCTTTAGCCTCTAAATTTTAGGCTTTATGGCGTAATCTTAAGCCTGGGTTAGGCCTCATGACGTAATCTTAGGCAACCCCTTGTTTCGTCCTTCTGGAGTTCTGCAACAAAAATGCCAGGCTTCAGATTGGTTTAGAAACACGAGGGGGCTCCAAGTGTGGGATCTCCGGTCATGTAAGATCATTTTTTGAGAAAATCCCATACGCGGAGCGAAACGGGGAGAGGGAGGACGGCCACTCTGAGGTTCATCTTTCCTCCTCTGTTTCCTTTCTTCTGGACCTGGCCCGTGTTGTGCCCTCCAGATGGAAGGGGCTTTGGTTCTCACCTCCTTTTCCCCCTTTCTCTTCTTGATAGAATCTTGGAGGGATGAGAAGGGATGGACTCTTTGAAGGAATGGGTTCAAGCTACAGAATGGCTGTTCCTGTACTTCAATGGTGGTTACCAAGGCTAGAGGGGGTGTAGAGACTCAAGCTGATATTTGGTTCCTTCACTCTCTGCCCCTCCAGGAGATAATGGCGCGGCTCAACCCGGCGTTGGATTCCATAGCTGCTTCCAATTGAGGGGGCTTGGAGGCTCCATTTTCTTTTACTGGAGTCTCCCCTTCTCATGAATAATGGTGTTGGCCAAGCCTATGTTGTATTCCTCTACCGCTTCCATGTAAAGGGGCGCGGGGGCTCCGTTACTCCTCTTTTTCCTTCCCTGAAGTCTGCCCCTCCTTGAGATAATGGCGCGGCTCAACCCGACGTTGGATTCCATAGCTGCTTCCACTTGAGAAAAGATTTAGAAGACAATCCGAAGATTCTTGTTTTGTATTCTAGCCACTTTTGGCTTTGTAATGAATGTATTGCTTTTGGCCGCAAAGCCACTTTATGAATACAATAATATTTTCTTATCCTGATATCCAAATATCCGTGAGAAGCCAATAATTGTGTCTCGCAAGGCCCCAAATATAGGCCCCCATAGTTGTATATTGAAAATAATATGAACTTTTAAAATATGCTCCGCGTCAAAAAGCGCCTCGTGGCGAGGTTTTTGAGGACATATGTATCTTTTGGATCCACTTGCTGGCTCCCAACTCAAAACTCTTAGCGACAATAACTCCTTCTTTTCCGAGATTTAAGGCACTAATCACTCGTTGAAAAACAACAGTCATGAAAAATAATCTCGTGAAAAGAACAGTTACCTCCTCGGAAACCGTTCGGTTCCCTCGTGCCAATAATCCATTCTTTTCCGAGATTTAAGGCAACTTTAATCACGCTTTACTGACACTTAGTTTGACTCTTCTCTTTGACCATCCATCCAAGGGTGGATATTTGCATGCCTATATCTTCCTCCACATTATAAACCCAAATTTCCAATCCCAAAATCATATCATCAACTCGAATATTTCTAACAGCAATTACTCATCATCATCACTCTTCAATTCTCGCATTCTCTCAATCCATCACCAATGGAACCACAAACCCAGCAACCAACCGAGGATGGAGGAAGCAACAAAGCGGCCGAGAGTAGTGCTAACATGCTTTGTAGGCGGAGCAGGTGGACTCCCACTACAGATCATATAAGAATCCTCAATGAGCTTTTCTACAACAAGGGAGTTAGGTCCCCAACTATAGAGCAGGTTCAGAGGATCTGTCTCCAGCTGAAATGGTACGGCAAGATCGAGTTCAAGAACGTCTATTATTGGTTCGTGAACCAAAGGTCTCGAGAGAAGCAGAAGAAAAGGTCCACTTCGGATGTTCATGTGCCCATGCAAAGATCAGGGCTTGTTGGTGATGACAAAGTTACCAATTGGAAACATGAGGATCAGTATATTAACTTTGGATCTTCTGCACCTGCTTCTTCTTCCGCTGGTGTGATGATTGCTTTTAACGGGCAGATGGGGAACTATGGCGATTATGGATCTATGAACATGGAGATTGAAACCCTTCCTCTGTTTCCCATGCATGGTGAGGACATCTTTGGCAACATGAAGACTACTTCCGATGGAGGTGGCGGTCACGGTGGTGGCTCTTACATTTCCCTTGAGCTCAGCCTTTCCTGCGAGGGCAAAGCTGGAAAAAGTTTCTGGAGTCGCTGACTCGGCTTAGTAGCTTTGCGAGTGTAGGAACACTTAGAATTGCCCCCTAAGAGTTGTATTTATGACTTTTTTTAAAAAAAAAATTTATTATTATTATTTATATATATATATATATATTTATTATTATTATTTTTTTTTTTTTTATAAGTAGTTGAATTCAATAAGACAATGTGAATCAAGGTTTAGACATGCGGCCCAAGTATAGTCGCCTAGACACAAATTTTCTTTCAAATCCTTTGGGCAACCTTACTGAAATGGTCAGGTGGGGGAGGGCGAACAAGAGAGGCAAAATCCATTTTGGCATGAGCTACTCCCACATAGTGGTTTAGGCCCATTTGCACGCACTTCTGGATTCAAGAACCTGTCATGAACGTTGTCCCCTTTCTAGACACCATTTCACATAGGTTATACTTACTAAGATGTGAAAGGTCATAAGTGTGAAGACAGTTCAACAAGTGTTAATAAAAGCCGCCCTTAACCTTAAGGGACCTGAACTAGGCACCAATAAGGAGTTTAGGCCAATATTAACAAAAGGACTTCACCTATTCCGTTATGATTCACAACCCCTTACCAAATTCAATTTTTTTTTTTTTTTAACTGATTTTTTTTTTAATGAAAAGAAAACTAGAAACGAAAAAATTAACAGAAAATTAAAAGCAAAGAAAGAAAGAAGCTAGCAGCACCATGTTTGGCTAACCTCTAGAAGACCACGGTGGAGGCCATCTATGCTTCATTCCAAGCTCCGATGTATCAAAATTGGTAGGGTAAAAATCCCTCCTGTGAGAGCTTGTAGGAAAAGAACAAAGATACTTCTCGTTGAAGAATTTGGAGGAATTTGGCTCGTGAGAGGAGTCATCTTGCCCCCCAAGTATCTTTGTTGGTTGACGAGGCATGATCTTCAATTGTAATTTGGGAGATGACGGTGTCCCAAGATCGGCTTTGTTGCCAACTGTCGCCAACTTCTCTTGATCAAAGGGATGATCGTGGGTCATATCTTGCCCCCCATGCATCTGATCAGTAGCCACATATTTGGCTTGATCAGTGGAGACATCAGATATTTGTTCAGAGACAATTTTCTTGTCTGAAGAACAATCTTGTTGATGACGTTCTCCATAAGTAGCCTCTATGTAAGGTTGTGATTCACCAGTGAGGCCATTAGGTTGATTGCCACCTATAGGCAAATCAGCCTCATAAATGACCTCTTCTCGAGCGTTCTGCTCAATTTCTAGGTCCCAATCGCGAAACCTCTGCTTTGTTTTTGCGATCAAAATGGCCATGTCCCTGGCTCGCTTTTCTTTATGCCTCTCGACGTTGGCCATGATGATCGCCAGCTGTTCCTCAATGCTTGCCCCCTCTGGGATGGGAATAGGCATAAACTCATCATTAATGGCAGTATCGCCAGTGGTGGCAACATTGACCATCTATTTACTTTAGGAATTTCTTTTGGTAAAGATTTTCCTCTAGCATCTCAATGATGGCGAACAAATGCAAAAAGACTCTAGTGTAGTCCCACTGGGCGTGCCAAAATTTTTGGCTCCAATTTTGTTGCAGCTGGTCAACAGTCTCTTTTCTTGCGCGGGCGTGCCAGCACCGTTCGGGTGCGGTCGTCGGGGATGTCCCTTGACCTGACTTCTTTCAAGCAATTGTGGACGAGGAGAGCACCAACCTCGTCGTGGGATTCTTTGTGCCTCGTGGTGAGGACTTTTGCTGAGCTTCTTGAAAATCACCAAATCGATACTCGATGTTGTAGATCGAGCAGAGCGAGAACCACCGGGAAGTGAGGAGAACTTGCTAAAGCGTGACTTTAGCTTGGCTGGGTTGCTAGGGCGTTACCCTTGCTTGGCTGGTTCTGTAACCGTTGTGGTCGCGGCACTACCGTCGGCTCCCGAGGAGACTAGGACCGAAGCACGTTGACAGAGGGTTTGGTGGCACTGAAAGTCGGCTTCTGAGAAGACTAGGACTAGGAGTGAGATCACCGGTAAGAGAAAGAGAAGGAGAGGAGTTGCTCTTAGAGAGGTTTGCTCTAGAGAGAACTTAGATCATCTTAGAGATGTTGTTGTTGAATGTGAATGTGTGAATTGTGTTTCAATGTAACCTCTATTTATAGGCTACCATGCCAACTACTTTGGCATTAAACAAATGAAAGTGGAGCACTAATTGGAGATAAGGGAGGTGGAGGTGTAGGTGGAGCACTAATAGGAATGATGAATTTGGGAGATAAGGGAGGTGGAGATGGAGGTGGAGCACTAATAGGAATGATGAATTTGGGAGATAAGGAAGCACTTTCGGCTCCTTTATTCCTTCATGTATATCTCCATCAGAAATTCAGATTCTGGCCATGATGTCTTCATAAAAAATGTTCCACTATGAATCTAGATCATGCTGACCAAATTTCAGAGCTTTCTTCCATGTGGTTGGGCCGAAAATGCTGCTGGACCTCTTACAGGTCCAGTTTTCCAGTTTTGCTTCTGTAGAAAATTGGGCTGATTGTTTGAAGGCCTTCCACTCAAAAAAAAGCTCTTGCACTCTTCATAAGAAATGATCCTTGGGCTGTCTAGAATGGATCTGGAAAGTTTCAGCACATTTCGATTTCATTTGGTTAGTCTGCCACCCCTCCTTCCTTGTCTAGCTCAGTTTTTCCTAGCCGAAGTAGGAAAATATGCTAAAGTTGACTTGTCATACTTCCATAGTAGGCTTTATTTAGCCTATAAAATATATATTTCGAGCTTGTCGACAATATATAGCTTGAGCCACTGACATTTGCTCAATTTCTCCAACACATGCCTTGTCAGGCCAAAATGTTCATTTTGGGTCCAAACAAACCTGACCACTTATAATGCGGTCGTGAATGCCGCTTATAAATTGGGGCAAGACTATCTTAATTCCAAGAAAAAGAGACAAGGTACTTCAAGTAGTTCGCTAGGATCGGGGGGAAAACAACCAAGAAAATGATGAAGAAAGAACAAGGGGGAAGCAGCAGATTTAGTGCAAGGAAAATTGGACCTTTTCCTTGCTACCATTGTGGGGAAGTTGGACATGTTAGAACTAGGTTCCCTCCCAGAGAAGCTTTTAGATCAGCAACTACACCACAAAACCAACCACTTCGTGCTGCCAATAGTGAGACAATACAGCTAACTAACCAATAACCACAAAGATGAGCTTTTCGCACAGCAAAATTGTGGCCATGGTACTGGACGTGGAAATAACACTCATGGAGGGAGAGTCTTTACATTAATAGGAGAACACAAGGAAGAAGATCTGAATACTGCACTTGAGGGTACTATTCTCTCATCCCATTCTGAAGTTAAAGTCTTAAACGATACTGGTTCAACGCATTCTTTCATATCTGGTTACTTTGCTGAATTATTGAATCTAGAACCCAAATGATTAGAAAGATTCTTGCATTTAAACACACCCTTAGGTGACGGAGCACTAGTAGATAGAATTTATACTTCATGTCAGTTACTAGTTGCGAATGAGTGCATCACAGCAGATTTATATCCGCTAGCTAGAGATCGATTATGACATGATTTTGGGAATGGATTTGTTACGAGCATATCATGCCCTCATTGATTGTGATAGAAGAGAAGTAAGAGTAAGGCCACCTGGAAGAGGAGACTTAGTAATACGACTTGATGAGAGATACTCTCCATCGAGTCCCTTATTAAAAGCTTGTCTTCAGAATAAGAGTGTTATGGTGTTATGGCATTTTAGCTATTACAAAGACAGAGGATTGTGTCTAGAAATCTATCCCAGTGGTAGAAATTGGGTCATTAATACCGACACCTCCTAATATAAAACAAGTTGACATAAATGTTCTTTGTTAGAGAACATGATGAGAAAATGAATTGTAGACTCGCCTCGTGGCGCAAGGCTTCTCTCAACGCCCTGAAATCGACTACGAGGAGACATATTCTCCCGTAATGGACGTTATAACGTTCAACTACCTTGTCAGTTTGATCATTTCTGAAAAACTGAACATGTAGCTTATGGATGTGGTCACAACATATCTCTATGGGAATCTAGATACAGAGATATAAATGAAGGTCCCTGATTGACTTCGATTATCCGAATCAAGTAGCTCTCGACCCCAGAGCACATTTTCAATAAGATTGAGACGCTCACTTTATGGATTAAAACAATCCGGACGGATGTGGTATAACCGTCTAAGTGATTCTTGATCAGAAAGGAGTGTGTCAATAATGAATTATGCCCATGCGTTTTTATTAAGAGGATAAGTTTCGGGTTTGCTATTGTTGCGTTATATGTCGATGACATGAACCCTATTGGAACTCTAAATGAGTTAGAGGAAACCGCTAAGCACCTAAAATCCGAATTTGAGATGAAAAGATCTTGGGAAATACAGTTTTGTCTTGGTTTAGAAGTTGAGCACCATGTCGATAAAGATATACAAAAGATGCTCATGCGCTTCAATAAAGATAAAGAGAAGCATGTTAACACTCCTATGACCGAAGTCTTGATCTTAAAAAGTTCATTTTCGTCCTAAGGATGATGGCAAAGATGTGCTAGAGGCCGAAGTGTCCTATCTAAGTACAATAGACGCATTATTGTACTTAGCACAATGCACAAGACCGGGTATCTCATTCACGGTGAACTTGTTAGCTAGATATAGCTCAGCGCCAATGCAACGCCATTAAACTCATGGAAACACTATCTTTCGATACCTAAAGGGTATGATAGATATATACATCTTCTATCCCTACAAAGAGAAAACCAAAACTCCAATTTGGTGGAATCGGACTCCACATATCAAATAACCGCCACAGCCGACAGGAGTGCTTCCTCCCTCCATCAAAATCTGAGTGATGTTTTGATGAGTTTTGTTGATGCTGTATTTCTCTTTTACCTGTATAAAAGTAGCCCCAAACTAGTTATGTCTTTAATATGGGAAACACCACGATATCTTGGAGGTCTACTAAACATGCCCTTATCGCTACTTCTTCAAACCATGCAATGATTATAACTCTTCACGAAGCTGATCGTGAATGTATACGGTTAAGATCCATAATTGGGCATATTCGATGTACTTGTGGTTTAAAGTCTACCATTGATGAATCTACGAGCATTTATGAGGATAATGCTGCTTGCATTGAGAAAATGAAGCAAGCTTACATCAAGGGCAACAACACCAAGCATATATCGCCTAAATTTTTCTATAATCAGAAACAACAAACTCTCTTCAAGATCAGGGTGAACCAAGTTCGATCTGAGGACACTGTGAAAGACTTATTTACTAAGTCATTGTCAAAATCCACATTCGACAAACATGTGCAAAGTATTAGTCTACGAAAAATTATCCGCAATCCCATGATAGCCTTCATCAGGAGGAGACATTGACATCAAAGGGAGGCTCGAAGTCTACATATTTTGATCTCGAAATGTGAATGGTGTATTGTACTCTTTTTCCCCTTCAACCGAGGTTATTTTTGTCCCACTAGGTTTTTGTTACTCGACAAGGTTTTTAATGAGGCAACGTGATAAACACCAAGTTTGGATGACACAATGGGGAGTGTTGAAGGAAACCCAATTTGTGTGTGCATGGCCCAAACATGATTACTTCTTCTAGTTGTAATAGGGTAGAATATTATAGATCTCCTAATCCATATTTAATTAGGATACTTTGTACTCCAAGGAATTGTACATGTAATTCTCTACATAAAGAGGCCTATCGACATTGAAAACATCTCAGTATTCTCCCAAATCCTCTTTTCCTTAGACATAAATTATATATTATCCCTAATTGTGATTTTAAAAGTGTTGTCTTTGATGCTCGTTGTTAGAATCATGCATGCTCTAAGAAGTAAAAATTAACACGAAGTAGGAGGGTCCTTTACTTTGAAATTCGTTGTCAGCTAGCGGTACTGGAACCCAATTTGGGGTGACTTAAATTATTTAAAATACTACTTTTTTTTTTTGGAATAAAGGGCTGGTGCGGCTGCCCTCAAGCCTTGATTAATGAAACTGTCGAATACAAGGGGGGGACATTGAGCCTAAACCCCTGATTACAATAAGCATCTAGAATATTTTCCGAAATAATATCAGAAATCTCTACAGAAGACTTGTATTCTAACAAGCACCAACTAGCAAAGAGCGCACAAATAGCGACTCCATTTGCTTTAACATAGCAGTGACATAGCGGAAAGATAACTCGATATGTACCCCGAGTACAACATAGCATAATTACCAGCTTTAACACAGTTTTCCTCTTATGTTGCCGCCGAAAAGTAAATCCGACGACACTTAGTCTCACCCTGCCACTAGGCGGTAGCACCCATTTGATGAAGCAAAAAGGTCGCCGCCGACTTAGAGCAGACAAGGCACGTAGAGTGCATACCTAGGCACGTAGCCCAACTAGGCCTACACAATATATGTAGGATTTTATTGGTCGCATAAAGCGTATCCAACCTAGACAACTTAACAAAATAAGAATTATTAAAAATAAAACAGCTTGGGCCGGACCCAAACAGCAATAAAATATAAATATAACAGTAAATAAAATTAAATCTAGAGCCCAAGCCCAGGCCCAACAAGGAATATGCAGGGTTCCAGCCCAAACCAGCTACACCACAGCCATACCAACACCGCCGCCACCACAACGCCACCATCACCGCGCCTCTGCCGTGACCCGATCTCCGTCCAGAGCCCAGCCACCATAACGGTCAGATCGTCGCCCAATCTGACCCCCAGAAACTGAAGCACCGGTGAAGACAACGAACCACCAGAGCCACAGAACGACACCATGGCCACAACGACGCAAATCCTCCACCTCATCCCTCCAATCCGCATGTCCCCTGCCAAGCCATGCGTCCTATTCCATCATCCAACACACTCAACCCCAGATCAGAACGGATCCGATTGGGATCGAGTGGATCCATCACCTCGACAACGGCCAACACTCGGTCAGCCCCATCCTCACCATCTGAGAGAATCATTGCTCCGAAGGCTAGAGCCCGTCCGGCTGCACGCTCCACACACCGACGAGGCCAGAGGCCCGCGCCGACGAGGGTGCGCCGGCGGACGAGAGAACGTGGTAGCGAGGAGAAACCTAGCGTTTAGAGAGAGAATTGCTTCGTAGAAATGTTTCTCAAAAATACTACTTAAATACGTCAAGTAGCAAAAAATATTTGATATAAAAATTTAAAAGCAATGTATAAAAGTCACATTTGATTACATAATAGAATCTTTTTGTATAATTCTTGTCTATGAACGAATAAAATTGGTATTTTTTTTTTTAAAATGGTTTGGAATCCAACCTACCTGGGAGGCTTCCCCACGTCCGGTTTCATTTATTATATTAAAATTATGTCTCGGGGGGAACATAAAACCTGAAACCCAAGTTACAGAAAAACACTTACAATAATCCTCATAGTACATCATGAATAATAGTAGGAGTCTCATCAAACCAAACATTATCAATGGAAAATAAACTAGCTAGGTGAGAAAGTCTATATGCTACATCATTTGCTTCACGGAAAATATGACAAATTCTAACTGATTGAAAAGCAGACATATAATCTTTACAATCATCTAAAACTCGAGTTACCTCTAAGAAATTTTTCTCTTCACTTTGGAGGGCAGCAATTAGATGGGTTGAGTCACTTTCAATATCTACTTCCGTCCAACCTTGGCGTATAGAAGACCACCTCTACACGCCTTCGCTTCCATGTTTAGAGCCGAGTGTGCATGTACAAAATGTCTTGCCATAGCCGCAATGCTCATACCCGCATCATTTCTGACTACCACACCAATCCCACCATTACCACTATCCTCTTTAAAAACTCCATCAATATTGACTTTTAGTCTACCACTGGGTAGGTTCTGCCACCTAGTCATTGGCCTGTTCTTCTTCTTACACGCCTTGGGGTGATACTTCTGGTACTCCAATTGATTGACGCACCAATGGATTAAGTGCATGGGTCTAAAATGGCCATTCTTCCACAACACGTTGGTTCTCTCCCTCCGGACCAACCATAATGCCAAACAAAAGAAATCAATTTTATCACCATGCAAAATGTCTAGCATATCTAAAATCCAAGACTTCACGCAACGTGGTAGGTGATCTTGAGCATTTAATTTCAAAGGACCATAAGAGAAAAAATTGGTATAAGAGAAAGAAAAAAGAAAAAAAAAAACAAAAAAATCTTCTAATTGCCCAAAAAAGAAAAGAAATAATGTGACAGAAGAAAAAAAGGTACTAGCAAGTCACTTTAGGGCGATAAAAATGGCAGAGGTTGATTGGTGGTTAGTCAGTAGTCACTAGTCAGTACCAAGCAGACGTGAGCCGATCCACACACATCTCACGTTTCAGAATCTTCCTTCCTAACCAAGATAGCATTTCCCTTCACCCGTACCAAAGCTCCAAACTCCCAGTTCGCAACTCTGTCTTTTTCCCAAAATGCCCCCCGCGTCAGAACTTTTAGATATCTCCGTAATTATCTTTTCCTTTTATTCGTCATTAACCTTCTCCCCAAGTCTTTCTCTTTCAATTTATGACGGCATTATTATACAAAAGCCCCAAAATCTCTTCTAGGGTTTCACGAGTAATAAGATCCCTTCCCCCCTCCCTCTTTTAGTTTTTGCCAAATTTGAGCTTCTAGGGTTTGGTTTTTGCGAGCCTGTACATATTTACCGCTTGATTTTGTTTTTCCGAACCCGAATTCTTGTTTTTCGAGGAAGATTGGGCTTGACTCCAGTGAAGTTTCTTTGCTCTGATTACTTTTTTTTTTTTCTAGGGCTTTTTGATTTGGATTTGTGAGGTTTGGGGATTTAGGGTTTTTGTTTGGTGTGAGAGTTTGAATTTGATGGCTACGGTGGGGGAGGAAGATGTGGAGTACGAGAGTGATCCAGAGGAGGTTAAACGATCGCTGGCGATGAGGAGGCGGGCGGCGGCGAGCGACGATGAGGAAGGTGAAGGAGAGGGGAGGGAGAAATCGAGGCCGGATCGGAGGGTTCCCATTCACTCTGATGATGAATCGGACGATCAGGGTGGGGCAGCGGAGTATGATGACGACGAAGAATTGGTAGAAGACGAAGAAGAAGAAGAAGAGATTGATGAGGAAGAAGAGGAGGAACAAGAGCCTATTCATGAGGCCGCCTATGTGGACAGAGGGCGTGAAGGTGAGATTAGGACTGAGGTTTTGGCGGTGAAGGAATCGGAGGGCGGTGATGGGACGAGGTCTGTGGATGGAGTGGTGGATGAGCATGGAGAGAATCAGGCCGGGGAAGGTGAGGAGGAGGAGGAGGAGAAGAAGGAGAATGAACCCTTTGCAGTGCCCACAGCTGGGGCGTTTTATATGCATGATGACCGATTCAGGGACAATGCCGGTGGTCGGAACAGGTATGAGTATGACTCATAGTTTACAGTCTGTTGGAATGTAGGTAACTTGTATTAGTGCTTGATCATCCATCATTTTTTTTTTCATTATATTCACTTGTCCAGATTCTCAGTTAGTTAGCTATTTTCTCATGCGCGTATAAATTGTGGTGTATGAATGAAAGTTATTTGATTGGAGATATAGTCATACAGGCCTTAAATGATACTAATGTGTGCATACTTAGGTGGCTTTTGACTTTTCTGATGTTATTTATTTTCTTTCTAAATTACTGTCCGATGGATATGTTAGGCCTTTTTTCCGGGTTAGGTGTTAAGCTTCGTATGTTCTATTTGAAAAAATGCCTCCGGAATGATTGGGAGTGGATAAAGAAAAAAAAAGAGTAGCTCTATCTGTTCTATTGGCAATCACAGTGTCTTTCCTACTCTTGTTACCTGATCATTTATGAGGATGGTCTCTGTTCATGTTTCCTAGTTCAATAAGATGCTGATCTGTCTGTGTTGCAATTTAGTGGCAACTTCGTCTCTCGACTTTGCTCTGCATGATTTTCATCATTGCTGTATCATGTGTAGAGTTTCAGTCCTCAAAATCTTCATCCACCAACGCTGTATAGTATAATGGTTTTGCTGAAGTGTGTGATTTGCTTTATAATATAATGGTTTTGCTGTACAGTTATCAATAAAATTAAGGACTTCTGGTAGATATCTTCCTGAGGTGTGTGATTTGAAATAGAAGTATAACCTGAATTGGATGGAATTGCTTCATCGTTGTGACATTTCATCATTTCATCCATTTCTCTTGTATTTGTTCAATTTCATACAATGTGATTCCCCATCCTCCATTTCCCTCCTCCCCTGGTATCTCTATGTTTTGGTTTATAATGAGCAATAATTTAATTATTTTTTCTCCAAATAGGCGAACGCATGGTGGAAGGAAGCTATGGGAGTCTAAAGATGACAGGAAGTGGGGGCATGACAAGTTTGAGGAGATAACTTTGCACGAAAGGCACCACGAAGAGGTAATTGTTGTGTACATCAACATTCTGCAAAGTAGTGTGTTGTAAAGGCCTCCATCTATCTCTCTCCTGACATTCTGATTTATAATTTTATACTATAACAATTCAGGGCAGGAGACCTTCTAGGGGAAATTTTCGGGGTAGAGGAAGAAACCGAGGTATTGATCGTGGGTACGCTACAGGAAACAGGTCTAAAGAGTATGAGAATAATAATCAGAGACCGGTACCCAAGGGTGTGAGAGGGAGAGGGCCCAGAAGATATGAACCTGCTTTTAGGAATAACAGACAGACGCCTTCCACACAAAATAGACAGTGAGTACAATTTATTCTTATAGTACGAATCATTTATTTTCTTTCTATGTCCTGTTTTACTTGCAAATAGCTCACAATGGTTGTATTTCCAGGTCTGGAAGGCCTGTTGACAAAACTTCACAAACTAATTCAGAGAGGACTTTTGCTCCCCCATCGAATGCAGAATCTGACTCAGTTCCTGCTAGGAAAAATGTCTTTGCATCAAGCCTGAATTCAGCTTCTCCTCCTTTTTATCCATCAGGATCCTCCAATAAGGAGATCAATCTTAATCAAAAAAGGGATGCACATGCTGGGAGTGCTAAGAGGAATGCTCGTCCATCTGTATCAGAGGAAAATTTTTCTGGGCGACAAACCAATGCATATCTGCGAGGGAAGAATGTAGCTCAATCTGTTGGCGTTGGAATGGAAAAGCTTTATATTGATGATTCGAAGAATCCAGGAGCTGGGAAGACATTGACCACTGTACAAATGCCATCATCTGGGTCTTCAATTGTCAACACTACTCAACCTTCTCAGTCTAGGGTTCAGGGAAGGGGTGCTGTCACAGGACAGATGAGTTATCGACCTGTCGTTTCTCAGAACCAGATGCCAAGAGCTCCATCACAACAGTTCCATGCTGTTCAGCGTAATCCCGTCCAAAATCGGTCCCAACTAGCTCTTCAAGCTCCTCCCCAGCAGGTGGGACAACGCCCTGGAAGTGGATCTCAAGCCTCCTCTCCACCTAAAACACCTGGAGAAGTTGAACCTGCAGATTCAAGTAAATCTAAAGGTGCACTAGTTGCAAAGGGAAAAGGCAGTGCTCAAGGTAATGGAAGGGGAGCACTTACTTACAATGGGGCTCAGGTTATTGGGGCCTCTGGAGGCATGGGTGTCAATCATGGAGATCAGAACTTTCCTGGGACTCCTGCCTTTTTGCCTGGTAAACTTTATTGGCCATCTCTGCAGTTTTACTTTTTTGAAATGAAGTGGTACATTTTCAGCAAAGCATACTTATAAGCTAAAGCTTAATTTATTACCTCACAACATATTTCCTCAAGAAAAAAATTGTAAACTCTTTTGTTTGTGTTTACGACACAAGATGTACATTGTACTGTTTTTGCTTCCAAAACTTGAGATGCCCATGGAATGTTTCAAGTATCTTACCTGATTGGTTGGTTTTACAGTTATGCAATTTGGCGGCCAGCACCCTGGGGGTATGGGAGTTCCTGCTGTTGGCATGGCATTCCCTGGATATGTTGCTCAGCCACAACTTGGTGGTGGTATGGGAAATTCTGAAATGACCTGGTATGATAATTTATATACCGGTGCAATATACTTTTTCTGTTTCATCTTCTTTACATTTTGTAATTATCGAGAGTTTGATATCTTATTTAGGTCATTGCGTGGTTGACTTCTTTGATATTCAGTTTGTTCTTTGTAAGAAAACTTTGTTAAATAGATTTTGGAGTCTAGTTTTTTGCTTCAGAGAGGGTAACTTTTATTTGCATCTTTTATCATATTTTTCTAGGAAAGATACCTTCATGGAGTGTATTATTTCTCTCTTGTAGTAAGGTGTTGATGATTAAGTTTCTGAACATTTCAGGTTGCCTGTATTAGCGGGTGCTGCAGGAGCTTTAGGGGCTGCCTATTGTCCGCCCTATATTACTGTTGATGGTTCTTATCATGCTCGCCCGTCAGGACAGACATCTGTGGGTTCCTTGAGGTTGGTGGAATTATTATTGTTGAAGGGTTTTTTTTTCTTTTTCTTTAATTGGTTTTATTGTTATTTTATTTAGAGATACATTCATATGTTCTCTTCTGAATGTTTGTGTTAATTTGCAGCAAAGAAAATAATGCAAACAAAACCAATAATGAATGGAAGCCTTCACAAAAACCTGGTATGACATTATCTTACCTTGGTTTGGCCGTTAATCACTTCTGATAATGATTATATTGTGGTAGATTACAATAGTTATTTTACTTTGGTTTTTCCTTTTTCTTAATTCAGAAATAGTGGGCGATGATTATGGGCAGCGACAAAACAAGCCTCGTAGGCAAGTTCCTTGTGCCTAATGTGTTTTCATATGCAAATTTCTGCTTTCCAAAATCAATTGCATCTGATCCTCCAGGGTTGGGTTAGAGAGGTTTACAAAATGATGCTATGTTTTTCTGCCTTTTGGTCTGATGTGATTTTTTTATTTTTTTTTAACTTGCAGATATTCACAGATGAATGTCGCCAGTGAAGTTCTTCAAAATAATACGGAGCTTGTTTGATAAAACAGATAAAGGTTCTATCCTGCCCGAATTTAACTTTTCTGTTATTTTGGGCATCGCAAAGTTCTGAGTTGTGATCATATGGTGCTGCAGGCCTTCATCTAGGCCCTTTGTGATCTTCAGCTTATGTTCTGGAGCACTTTGGGCCAATGTGTTCCAAGATATCTTAGGTACTAAGTCTTAGTCTGGTTTTCTACTGCTTTAAATATTTAACCATGAGAACAAATATTGAAGTTTTCTTGTACAAATACTATTTTCAAATTCTCTCTTCATTCTTTTTGCATCAGAAAACAAGTAACTAGATATTCTGCCCAAATGTCTTCCATTAATAGTAGTGTTTCCAGTAACGTCTAATATCAGAACTAATCATTTCTGAAACTGAATGGTTCACTTTTTTTTTTTTTTCATTTTTTTTTTCAAGGTATTTCTGGATGCATTTTACTGCTTAAATATTTTGTTTCTATGCTCATCTTTTTACTTGTCATTCCTTTTTCCTCCTATTCTTGCAGTTGTGTATGACAAACACCTGCTCATGCTGCACTCAATTTAAGATCATCAATATTGCGGCTTGACGGGTGGCAGTTCCTTGTTTGAATGTTCGGTAAGACTTGGTTAGGAATGAAGTTTATAGTCTTGGTATTTGATGATTGGCAGTTTACAATTGGGATAATCCTTTTCTTATGGTTGTTTCCAGGTTTTCTTGTGGTTTGGTTTTCAGTTGAAAAGCTCGTGAGAAATGTAGACGGCTTTCTCATAAACTACTATATAGAAGAAAATTGGAAAAGTGCAAGAATTATTGTGCAGCAGCAGTTTGCTTAGTAGAATTCATCAAGTTCCTTTTATCTCTAAAAATGTTGCATTGCATTTTTATTTTTTCTTTCCATTTGTTATGACCTTGGTGATAGTTTTCATTGCTTTGAGAGTATTGGAATTTTTCTTTCTTAGTTCTCCTGACTATGGAACTATAACGATGCTGTAATCAGAGTTGCTATTATAAGTCTATTATTGATGTTTTTCTTGCTTTCTTATTCTTTGACTATAGCACAATTGTGTTGTCCCTATGAAAAGGAAAGGTTGTTAGTGGCCTCATAATTGTTTCAATTTAATTAGTTGTTTATGCACAAGGATTGATTTTCAGTGTTTTCTTAATAGAAATCTGTTAATGGAATCATTACTCTGATAGTGACGAGTTTGCTAACAATCCTTTGTAGTCTTGCGGTGACACTTGTTGCCATTTTTGCCACAGTTTCAGAGACTCCATCCACAATTCATGAAAGTAGAATTAGTACAGATCTATTATGATGATGGTAGTACGGTGTCATTTTCTAACTAAATCATGAATGAAAAAGTTGAACTCTTTTCTATCACTAAAAGTGGCTTGAAAATAAGACGATGAGAGTAGAAAGTAGGTGGTGGCTAGGGCTTTTGAAATGATTTGTGGTTTCGAAGTGTAAGACTCAAGTAAATGTGAGTAAATAAAGTGTTGAATGAACAAAAACTATGATTTGTTGTTTTGAAGTGTAAGATCGAAGTAACTCACATAAAGTGTCCTATGAACAAAGGCCGAGTATGAATTCGGAGTGTAGATAGCATAGAATCCGTTTCTGAGAAGAGAATCTATAATGTGGATGAAATGCACGTTACGAAGTAGAGCAGTGAGCACGAGTGCCAAAGATAAAAACAAAAGAAATGTTACCTCAACAGGAAATTATTATATGCACCGAATGACCCAACACTTATAAGATGATCTCAACCCTTGATATTTATAATTAATATTTATATTAATAACCTAATAGTGTATTTAATATAATCTAACCATTCATTTATGTCGGTGCACTAAATCCTCCCCATGCCTCAACGTGCTGACATTTATGCGAGCAGGACTTATGGATCTTCACTTTAACAAATACATATACAGATCGGAGGGCCAGGATTGGCTGTGAGACCCACCGACGACACCGGGGGACCCACAGATTTCTAATATATATATCATTACCAGGTGCTCAATTACACTCTGCCTGCAAAAGCCCTCAGATCCCAGAGGGGTCCACGTAGCCAGGTGAGACTCATCCCCCACTCACCGGTCAGAAACACCTGTTTCTTGATAGCCCCTGCCGTAGCGTAGCAGTACCGGGACGTCTGTTTGAAATCCGCTCACACGGGTTTGACTGGCACGTGCGATCAAATAGTTGCAGGCAGGGCGGTTCAGACAGTCTCTCTCTCTCTCTCTCTCTCTCTCTCTCTGAAAGCTTAAGCTCTAATCACTAGTATTATTTCAGTGACTCTGGAGCTATCTGCTTAAGTTTGAGAGGCGGAGGTCGGATCTTCAGAAGCGGAAGGTGCAGAGAATCCAGGTAAGTTTCTCTCTCAACTCTACTACTCGTATTGAGACGAAAATGCTTACTCTCGATCAACTCTCTCAAGTCAAGTCAAGTATTTTTATGGCTTCAGATTTGAATCAATTGGATCATTCTTTGGTAACTAGATAGCTTTTCTGATCTTGCTTCAGTAATTGGACCATCACTTCTGAGAAAGTATACTGAAAAATGAAAAACAGAAATCAAGTCTACGATCATCGCTTTAACGTTTTTGTGGCTTTAGGATTTTTATTTTTTTTTTCAATGACGGAAAAGGTAAAGAAAATAAAGTATTGGATCTTATTATGTTATTATTTTGAGTGGCGAGGAGTGAGTTTTACTGAGATTAGTTCATACTTTCCTTTTGTTGATTCGAGCTACGGTGGTTCATTGTTTCTCAACATTTGCTCGATCATTCTGCTGTATCTGGAAAATGTGTTCCTGCACCCATTGACTGAGATTGACCTGTTTATGTGCTCTTACAGGAACTGTACCCATTTAAGTGGTGGTTTTCTTCAAACAATGTGGTTTAAGTTTCTCGGTGGGGTAAATTAGTCAAAGAAACCAAATGGAGGAAGGCAGTCAAGGAGACTATAAGTCATCGAGGGGAGTTGGAAGTTTTAAGTCTGCATTGTCAGGGCGATCAAGTCCGCGAAACTCTCCCTCATTTCGGAGATTGCACTCAAGCCGTACTCCCCGAAGAGAAGCTAGAACTAGTGGAGGTGTACAGTGGTTTCGGAGCAATCGGTTACTGTTTTGGTTGTTATTGATTACTCTTTGGGCTTATCTTGGATTTTATTTTCAGTCAAGTTGGGCGCATAGCAATAACAAGGAGAACTTTCTGGGGGTTGGAAATGAAGCAAGCAATGAGAAGCCAGATGATTTGCTTGTCAATGACAGTCCGGTGGCACTGAAGAATGAGACTGCTCAAAGTCAACCGAAAGCTGGTAAAAGCATAGACGTGGTTTTGGCAAAAAAAGATAATGGAGTTGCATCTCGTAGGAGCCTGAGTTCAAAGAAGAAGAGTAAGAAAGCAGCTCGTGGTAAAGCTCGTGGAAAGCCCAAGAAAACTGTGGAGGTTGAAGTCCATGAGATGGAGGAGCAGGAACCGGACATTCCTAAGACCAATACATCTTATGGGATGCTTGTTGGTCCATTTGGTTCTGCGGAGGATAGAATTCTGGAATGGAGTCCTAAAATACGATCTGGAACCTGTGACAGGAAGGGGGACTTTGCACGTCTTGTATGGTCAAGGAGATTTCTGTTAATATTCCATGAACTTTCAATGACTGGGGCACCCCTTTCAATGATGGAGCTGGCAACAGAGCTTTTGAGCTGTGGAGCCACAGTTTCTGCTGTAGTTCTTAGCAAGAAGGGTGGCTTGATGCCAGAGCTTACTAGGAGAAAAATCAAGGTGCTTGAAGACAAAGTAGATCATAGCTTCAAAACTGCCATGAAACAAGATCTCGTTATTGCCGGGTCAGCAGTCTGTGCATCATGGATTGGTGAGCACCATTTGCCAGAAAGTCGTTAGTGTCATTGTAAAGTTCTTACGTAATGTAGTTTGCTGATCTCAAGTGTTTTGAAGATGCATAGTAGCAAGGATAAACTATACCTCATTTTCTTTCAGTTTAGAAATAGTATGTTGCAATGTGGCTATACAGAACAGTGACTAGATAGTGTATTTGCCCTGTTGATGTTGACCAGGGACTAGAGTAACTATGATTTCTGTGCTCTTAAACTGCACTGGTGTCAAACAGTACGCTTCCATTAAATATTCCCAGTCCTCTAATGAAAGTTAGTAATTTTGTTGCAGAATTTCCTGCTAGGATTATTAAACTTTTTGAAATTGGTCCCGTCCTGGTGATCATTTAGTTGTAAATAGTTATGCCACTGTCCTGAGTTGAATCAGACATGTTGCCTGATTAATTTTTCTGGGTGTGAAGTTTGCATTTTTGTGTTGACCAGGCTGACATGCTTTGCTCCCTCCATTCTGATATAGATTGATGTGAGCATTATCCATTGTTTCAGTAGTTCTATTTTACACAATAGAGTGAATATGACTAAATGATTAACCAGTTGAATATTCATATCATGCTCTGACACCTTATTTGATTGTGGTTATGCCTCATCTTTCTTTCCACTAGGCATCTGGTTTAAGTATTTAAATCAGTATACCTGTCAGCAATTTGTGATCTTGTGTGTACATGGATCTCTTGTTTGAACACTTAATTTTCTATTTGTGCATCTTTTTCCTTAAAACTTTTTTTACTGCTTTAACTACCCCTTTGCTATTTTGAATGTGGATAAAAGCATCACTCTTAAGCATGAAAGTTAATTTGCTTTAGCTCCTTTTGCATGTATCTTGGGGAAACCTATTAATATACAATCATGAATTTTTCAGATCAATACATTGATAAGTTCCCAGCTGGTGCAAGTCAAATTGCTTGGTGGATCATGGAAAACCGGAGAGAATACTTTGATAGGGCAAAGGTTGTGCTGGACCGAGTGAAAATGCTGGCTTTTCTATCAGAATCACAGTCAAAACAATGGCTAGAGTGGTGTGAAGAAGAAAAGATTAAGCTGAGGTCTCAGCCGGCAGTTGTGCCACTCTCTATTAATGATGAACTAGCATTTGTAGCTGGTATAGGTTGTTCGCTTAATACTCCATCTTCTAGTACTGAGAAGATGCTAGAGAAAAGGCAGTTATTGCGAGATGCAGTTAGGAAGGAGATGGGGTTAACAGATACTGATATGCTTGTGATATCTCTAAGCAGTATAAACCCTGGAAAGGGCCAGCTCTTGTTTCTTAACTCAGCATGCTTGGTGATAGAAGAAGAACCTCAGCCAGCTAATTCTAAGATAAAAAATGCAGTACGTAAGGGTCGAGTCCGTTCTGCCTTGGCTAAAAAGCATCACTTAAGAGCTTTGCTTCAAGGAATAAATGATCATGGTGTATTATCAAATGGATTTCCACTGTCCACTGAATCTAGTGTCCACTTGAAAGAAGACCAGAAGAAACATTTGCTGTTACATAATCGCTTTGCCTCTGTTGATGATACAGGTGCCTTGAACTTCGATGTCACTCACAAAAGGAAAGTGTTGGCAGCTAATGGAGGAACAGTGAAACAATCTGCCAAATTTCTTATTGGTTCTGTTGGATCTAAGAGCAATAAGGTGGTTTATGTCAAAGAACTTTTAAGTTTTCTCTCTCAGCATTCAAACTTGTCAAAGTCGGTGCTGTGGACTCCCGCAACCACGCGTGTAGCCGCACTATACTCTGCAGCTGATGTTTATGTCATGAACTCTCAGGTGATCCGTCTTCGTAGTCTCTTGTAATATATGTGAATGCTGAGGTACTCTCTGTTCTATGACTAATATTGAATAGCTATATTTTGCTATCTAATGCTTAATTATGAAAAAACATGAAAAAAAGAAGAAGAAGAGGTAGTATGATGTAACCAATTTAAACAGAGTACAATGTCTTCGATGTGAGCATGTTATGTTAGTATTGCTTGTTCTACAATATGATTCATTTACTTTGCCGAGACTCTAAATGTTTGAATAAAAACATAATACAATTTCAATTTCTCAATGTGTAACACATCTTCCATTGCATATTAAGATGGAGTTAGTACAAGACTACTATCGTACCTATTTAAATGGAATATCTTGTCATGTATATGGTTCATTTCTTTTTCACTTAAGTTGAATTTGTAGTCTTTATTTATGCTTTGTACTCGTTCGATAATTGTATTGTTATGTACTAAATCAGAAAGTGATATATAAATGTTGTACAGGGTCTGGGAGAAACTTTTGGGAGAGTGACAATTGAAGCCATGGCATTTGGTCTTCCGGTATGATCTTACTTGATTTTATTCCTCATCCTAAGTCACTAGTATGGTTTTTATCCTGCTGACATATGGTCTCACCCACAATATAAATATGCAAAGACATTCTATGACTGTTGTACGGTTTAATATTGTCTTCTGCCCGTCTTCTACTGCTAGCTTAAGGTTAAGAACAATGTAGGTCATACTCCAAAATGGGAAAATAAGAAGTATGTATTAGATGACAACCGGATTGTTGATGGTAGACACCCAAAACTACGCTTCCCTATTCAGATCAGTGAACCTGCTATTGTTGCAAAATGGGTTGTGGTTATCTGGATTTACTGGCACTATAGTAGTATAGCTGTGTTATTATATTACAAAAGAAAAAAGAGCACAATATTCCCTCACACAAAATTGAATTGGAGACAATGATGAAACAACAGTGATCTTTTGCGTAGATTATAGGACTGCATGCTTAATTGCTTATCTTTGTGTGTTCCTGCACTAAAACAAAAAACACACCGTGTAGAGTTTTACAGAGATAAAAGATTTGTTTCTGTCCAAAAGATCTACAGAATATAAAAGGCTGTTTGAAGCAGAATGCATGAGTTAAAAGCTAAAACAATTGCATATTGTTTAAATAATATCATTCTTATTCATTTTGTATGAGGTTGAATCTCAAATGCAAGTCCCATGCTGCCTAGATTTGTCCACCAGGCCGGCCTTGATAGATTAATTGATTTCATTTTTTTGGATCAGGTGCTTGGAACAGATGCTGGGGGCACAAAAGAGATTGTCGACCACAATGTGACAGGTCTGCTTCATCCTCTGGGGCATCCCGGTACTCCAGTCCTAGCTAAAAATCTCCGGTTTTTGCTGAAAAACCCAGAATTAAGGAAGCAAATGGGATTGAAAGGAAGAGAAAAGGTAGAGAGGATGTACCTAAAGCGGCACATGTACAAGAAATTTGTTGGCGTTCTTCTCAAGTGCATGAGACCCAAATAAACATCCACCATTCAGACATCTCTCATTCTTTTATTGCTTCGGAATTTCAGAGGGTGCTGTGAGTGCAGAAATTATGTTCCTCCGCCCAATTGGATATGATAGTAATACCAAGTGTTGCAATTATTTTGAGGAAATGCAAGAAATGTTTTGGTTGGTGGAGAGCTTATTGGTCTGAATTCTGAAACTTGAATATCAAGCTGAAAGCAAATTTGCTTGTCCCATGTGTATTTCATTTCTATGAGAATCTAAGATCAGAAACCTAGCCATAATAATTTCATAAGAAAAATAAAATGAATCAAGAATTGTAAAGCAAGTAAAACCAAAATGCCTAACAACTTAGATCTCCAAGTAACAGCTCGAGTAAACATGACCTCTATACTCCTCAGGCATCTCAACTTTTGTCCAGGAGTAGCTATACAAATCCAGAACATAAGCCATTTGGCGCTCACCGGACCCAGTCACCAACAGCTTATCCTGCCATGTAGTTGCAGAACCCACATCAGCCGGTATCTCAGAAACCGCTCGCCATGTGGCACCGTCCCATGCTGCCACGTGGCTTTCCGAAGACATGTAAAGTTTTCCATCATGGCCTGCCACGCAGGACTTGGGAGACACATTGGCAGGCAAGAAATCCTCTTCGACTTCATCCCACTTGGAATTGGCAGGATCAAAGGTCTCCACACTTCTTTCGAATTGGCCTTGTGTTTGAGTATGGTATCCGCCGATGACGTAGAGCTTGCCACGGTGGAATATCGCCTTACATTCGTCGCGCTCTCTTTTCATTTCAGCTATTACAATCCACTGGTTTTTAGCCACGTCATATGCCATTGCGGATCTCAAAGCATTTTTCTCGTTGTCGTGTCCGCCGACAACAAACACCATCCGATTATCCTCGTCGGACGTGCATCCGAAGAACGACCTCTTGACACCTGGCACGGCCGCTCCGCACCGCCAAGTGGCCAACACAAAATTGTAAATAAACACATTATTAGACACTTCCCAAGTGCATGGATCCAACCCGCCGATCACAACCAATTCCGACCCGACTCCGACCACTTGGCAAAACCTAGGCAGCCCTTTGGAAAACCCAGGGAACAGTGGCAGCTCCTCCCAGCTACCCGTCTTGGGTTCAAAAAGTGAGAGCTTTAACTCCGGCGGAGTAGGATTCCCCGGGTTCGGGTTAATCCGTGCTTGTGCCATTATAACGATGGCTTGACTGTGGCCAGTGGCTTTTCGTAGCCGGAGAAATTCCGGTTGCTCAATCTCCTGGTTCCAATCTTTGCATACATATGAAGCATCTGACAGATAATTGTACGGTACACGAAACAAGCAATCTCGAGCAATATCATTAGGTAGACCAGGAATTAGCTGCTCCATATATGTATGAAATTACAGCAGATACAGAACCAGTGGCAAAGAGTAGAGCTTTTCGCTCAGATAGCTAGGGTTCGAAGTCTTGAAGAATGAAGAGAACGTTTAAAAAGTGAGATGACTAATTTGTAGAAATATAGAGTGACTTTGATTGCTTATATAGCATCGGAACAAGATTCGATCCAGCTTTTCTTTAGGGAAAGTTCAAAGAGACAGCTCGAATTAACATGTGAAATGATAGAGAGTATATTTTTATAGGGTTTATCGGGAACGTACCAGGTAGATTATGGAAAAGCCATGTGCTTTTGTGTTTCAAACGCAAAGGCATAGCAGCTAGGAAAAGTTTGAAAAATGGGCTGCGCACTAAGGACTTTTTTGTAGAATTAAAAATTGTTTGACATTTTCAAATACAAAGGATACGTACATTGTTTGGAAACAAAGTTGGTGTTAAAAATATTTAAGAACTGAGGGAAAATTTTATTGAAGGAAACAAACAATTTGAGGAACTTCTAATGATGACCTTATAAAGATTAAGTGAGGACTTTTGAATGAACAGTTGAATAAGCGTTTTCAATTTTAGTTGATATTTTAAAATTTCAACATACACGTCATCCAACCGTTCATTCAAAAATCCTCATTTAGTTCTTATTATAAGGTCCTCATTAAAATCTCACCCACAAACAACTTATAAAAGACAAAGACATGCTAAACTTCCTAATTCACCATCATCATGTAAACTTCAAAAAATTCATAACCTAAGAGTTTATTACACCCTGTAAACATACTATTGCTCACTAAATCCTAAAAATAAGCAATTAATATGATGATAATAGTAGTATCACCCTTTCAATATGTCACATTACTATTCAAACTACTTTAATGATCGATTATTTCTGGCATGTTTTTCATCCATGTAAACTCCCAATTGGCAGGTATTAAACGCTGCAGAAATTAAGATCGACTCTTCTTTTTCTTTTTTTCGTTGTTTTTTTTCTCCTATAACTTAACGATAACAAGTAATTACTGTTGATATTACCGCCACTCTAAGACCCCATTGGTTTTACCGCCATATTATATGAAACTACATTTGGTTTTACCGCCGTCGTTTTGTCAAGTTGTTAATATAATAACACAAACGTTCAGATTAAAGCATCCAAAACATGACCAACTGCATGTGTTTTCCTTAATTAATTTCGTTATCACATCTCGACGATTGTTAACGGGCAGCCAAATTTAACCACTCGATCATTTGGTGTGTTCCTACGTTGTCTTGTACTGGTCTATAACTAATGTGGACGTTTGATTACTAAACCACGTTTCTTTGATCTTAAACTAACAAAAGTGGATTATCAAACCAAAGATTTAATTGAAGCGGTCAGTTTTCCCAGCCTTCATCCAAATCACGAAGTTTTCACATGTCCAGAGATTGGCAAGTAAGGTACAAATTGATTGATCATAGAGAAAAATTCAGCTACCGTCCTCAAACTATTCTGCCAAGGCCAATTTGATACCCGAACTCTCAAAAGTATCAATGTGATACCCAAAGACCTAAATTGGCATCAACGTGATACTTCCGTCAAAAAAATCTAACAGTTCCGTCTGTTTGCTGACGTGGCAAACAAGTCAGAAAAAAAAAAAAGAGAAAAGACCAAAATGACCCTGATGTTAAATCTCATCACCAATTTTTTTTTTTAAATCTTCTTCTGGGTCTGCTTCTTCTTCGAGCTCGGTGGTTGAGTGAACGACCGACACCAGCAAAGGCTCACACTCTCTCTCGCTCTCTCTCACTCTCTCTCTCTCTGCCGAAACCAGCAACCAAAACAGAGCATTCCTTCTCCAAGATGGTTCTCGCTCCACAGGACATCAATTGACCCCAGACCACGTCCCACGCCTTCGCCTCTTCCTTGCGCAGCTGTCGGTGGTAGCCTTTCGCTGGCTCTTGAGCCGTACACGGCGGTGGAACACGAGGCCGGTTTGAGCTCGTTTTGGTTCCAAGCTTGATATCTCAAGCTACCGACCATCAATCCTCACCAAACTTCATCCTCGAGCTCGCCTCAACCTCCAGAAGCTCCCAGAATTGCCCTTTCACGGAAGATCTGCGCGTGGTGGCGGCTGGAAGCCAGACCCGATCAAAATCGAAACCGAGCTATCGACCCGGATATCTCGAGCTACAGACCACCATTTCTTGTGATTCTTGAACTGAGGGGATCGCCTTGAGTTTCTGAACAAATCTCCAGAAGGAATTGAAGCCATTGGTGGAAGTTTTTACGTCGAACTCAAGCTCGCCGGATTCTGGAATTTTTCCGGCCACCGAAACTTTCGATCCAGATATCTCTAGCTGTAGACCATCGTTTCCTGTGATTCTTGAACCATTGAGTTCACCTTGAAGTTCTGAACAATTATCCAGAAGGGATCGAAGCGTATACTTGAATTTTTTAAGTCGAATTCAAGCCTCGCCGGTTTCTGCAATTCTTCGCCGGTTTCTGGAAAATTTCCAGTCACCTCGACTGTTTTAGGTAATTTCGACCACTTCCGGTCATTTCCAGCTTACATGATAGTTATGAAAGTTCTTAAATCTTCTTCTGGGTCTGCTTCTTCTTCGAGCTCGGTGGTTGGATGCTGAGAAATTGAAGAGGATGGGTTGGGTTGGCGGCGGCGGCGGTAGAGGGTGATAGGAGAAGCGGAGTTCGGCAGGGATATGGAGTTGGGGTTGGCGGTGAGGTCGAGGCAGGAGATGAGGGACTTGAGGGATGGGTCGCGGTCGATGAAGGCGGGGAGAAGGAGAGGAGAGGATATCGGTGGGGTTAGTGATGGTTTGGGTGGTGGAGAAGGAGAGGAGAGAGAGGAGGTGGAGAGAGAAGAAGAAGAGTCAGGTTGAAGAAGAAGAAGAAAAAGAAATGAATTAAAAAAAAAGAGGGTAAAAAGTCTATTTTGCCCTTTTTTTTTGCTCACGTGCTTGCCACGTCAGCAAACAAACGGAGCAGTTGGATTTTTTTGACGGAAGTATCACGTTGATGCCAATATAAGTCTTTAGGTATCACATTGATACTTTTGAGAGTTCGGGTATCAAATTGGCCTTGGCAGAATAGTTTGGGGACGGTACCTGAATTTTTCTCATTGATCATATGATAAACTCATGAAATGAATTTTTTTTTTTTTTTGATGAAATCATGAAATGAAAAAGTTGGGTTTTGAGTTTGACATGAAACATACATTTAGACCTCTCAAAATCAAGCAAATAACTATGCTACATATTAGTGTGTGGTGTCAAGCCTGGTTGGTCAAGTAATACCGTGGTTGGTCTAGTGGCAAAAGTCTTTCTAGTAGAAGATTTTATTTTAATTTAAGGATAAATAATTATTTATATTCTCAAATTTTTATGTAATCAAATAAAATGTTTTAAAAAGTCACCTACAATAACAGATTGGAACTTATAAAGATCATTTGATAATCAGTTTGTTAAAGAATTATTAAACATTGTGACTATAGATGTTAGATGGCTCCCATGCCCACCGTATCGATCTTCTAATAAATTATGCATATTACGCTATTTCAAAGCCGTCGGGGCTCTAATTTGTGGTCAGGTCCCATACTAGTAGCTCGGCGGTCGGCACATATGCTTTGACCTAATTTACTTATTAATTTATAGTCTCTTTTTTTTTTTCGAAAAGTTATTAATTTATAGTCCTTGCTTGCCATTTTGGAATCTAGGTTTATTGTTTTTAATTGTTTCAAAGCCCTTTGCCGTAAAATGCTAGTACTCTTCCATTTCAGTCGTTTTATATGATCTTCTATTTTAATCATATATTATTTTGAGTAAGAAACTTTGTCAAATTCAAACCTTCAGCAGCATTATAATCGCCTTGATTTATCTTTAAAGAGGTCATAATTTTGAGACGGTGTTAGATAGATCAATCAAGGTTTTGGAATATTCTCCTTCATGAATACTTTAAAACGTGACAAATTCTTTATTGTGCTTTCATGTACAGGGCAACATGTTCATTTTCGTGACCGAAAGTGGTCTACGCGTATGAGATATTCAATGAAACCTAATGTTAAAAATCTACATATGTTGACACCTTTTTAAGAATATGTATGATTACTAAAAGTGTAACGCTTTCATTCGTACATCTCTGAGGGTTGGTACATATTTAGGGTTGTACTAAAAGTGACACGCATGCACTGGCTTTTTTACGAATGTCCGAGAGTCATTTCGAATAACATATAGTTTTGAATTAGGTTTTGGAACTTAAAAACCATAGTGTATGTGTCTCAAGATTCTAACTCAAAAAATTCCACCCATACAACTTAATGTGTTAGAAAGGCTCTTCCATACATTCAAATCTTCCTAGATAGGTCACGCGTTCAAAAAATTGATGTACTCTTTTGTTTATCATAATAATGACTAGCCAATAGCCTAATAGTGTTACGAAATGTCAAATTACATAAATTGTCATCTCATTAGCATGCTCACCCAACGAGTACTTTCAATTCCGAGTTTCTTGATTGATGATCTTCTATACCTTGTTAAACTATACTAAAAAAAATAAAAAATAAAAAAAATCCTTGTTGAACTAAACATTGGCAGCAAGCTAGCAATCGGAACTAGGTAAAAAATTTAGGTGAGTTAATGTCAGAGTGAAAAAATATAAAGTAAATTTTGAGAAATTCTTAGGTAGGGCAGGCGTACCATGTACCATGTGGCGGTACGCCCAGCTAATCATTGTCTATGCAGGAGGGTGTTTCGGGTATTTCATTATAATTAAACATTGACTGTTTTGGGAAAAAGTCTTGGGTAGGGGCTGCCACGTGGTAGGGCAGTGCGGCCCATCAATCAAAACTCAAAAAAAAAAATTCTTGTTCCAAAACTGTCCTCAATTTGTAAAATAAAATATCCAAAATACCCCCATGCTAGGCAGTGATTGGAGGGCCTCACTGCCCCACCACGTGGCAGCCCTACCTAAGACATTCTCCTGTTTTGGAATGCAATTAAAAAACAGAGAGACATGATTGACTGGGCGTACCACGTGGCTTGGTACGTTTACCCTACCTAATAATTTCTCATAAATCTTTTGTCCTTAAATCCACTTGGTGACAAGTTTGAGTGCCCGTGTGGACATTTAGTAAGTGTTAATGATGTTAGTAAAAAATCTACCTGCTTTAGCTGGGTAAGTATACCCATTGTTCCTCCACTGGATCATGTCGGCCACATAATAACACAGAATGCCATGAACTTGAACTGTAATCATGTCTATGTAAATAAAGCACCTCTATCTGTGATGATACTATGAACTATAATTGTACTGATGTTTAATCAATGGATATATAGGTGATGTGATGTTCATCCTTAAAGATTAAATAAATATTTATAGTGGTTATCCAATCCCCTTATCAAAAGAAAAAATGGTAGAATAATTGTTAAAACCAAATTTTAGGTGATGTAATGCTTTTTGACTAACAAGACAAAAACAATATAATGACTTCGGAACAGCTAGTGGATCTAAAACACTATAATGCAATAAACATATACATGAAAGGGATCGATCCATGATCCATAGAATAATTATTTATCTGTCCCCTTCTTAATTTACTTTCTGCGCTTGAAAAACCATTCCTCAAAATTGTGCACAATCCAGGAACTTGTTTTGTAATGTTAGATTTGGCTCCTTGGGTTATACATAGACTAATAGCATTTTCCATACATTGAAGAGGCAAAAACAACCTTTCACACAAGTGAGGTTCACTACATTCTGGTATGCCAGACTGGAACTATTGCATATATATTTCAGCTTAATGTACAAGTGACATGGTTTCTACAGCATCTAAATCTCCAAATAGCAACTTGATTGTACATGACCAGAGTACTTCTCAGGGGTATCTACCTTACTCCAGGTGTGATTTTCCAGATTAAACATGTAAGCCATGTGGGGCTCACCGAACCCGGCACATCCAATCACTAATAGCTTACCGTGCCACGCTGTCAGTGAAGCCGGGTTGCGCACATGAGCTGGCAGCTCGGCCACGGTTTGCCACATGCCACATGTTTGTTTGATCACATTACCATCGCGACACATGTACATTGCCCCGTCATCGCCAGCGACGCACGTCCGTGGACACATGCTGATCTGTAAGAAGTCCTCTTGTACACAATCCCACTGCCATGTGGAGGTGTTGAATGTCTCAGCGCTTCTCTCAAAGCGGCCTTGCATTTCGGTGCAATAGCCACCAATGACGTGGAGCTTACCATGCTGAAAAACTACCTTGCATTCGTCGCGCTCTCTTTCCATGTTAGGCAATAGAATCCACTCGTCTTTTGCCACGTCATACGCCATCGCCGATCTCAATGCATTCTTCTCGCCATCGTGTCCGCCGGCGACAAACACCATCCGGTTTGAGTCCGACGCACACCCAAAAAATGTGCGGGACCCACCCGGCATATCGGTTCCGCGCCGCCACGTGGCAGTCATGAAGTTGTAAACGAAGACCGATTTACAGCTCGCCCAGGTCACCGGGTCTAAACCGCCAACCACCACCAAGTTGGTACCAACCGCTGCAAACTGGCAAAACATGGGTAGAGACCCACCGGGGAAAACAGAAATTGGCGGGAACTCTCCCCAATCACCCGAATCCGGCTCACAGACGGTGAACCGGTACAGCGGTTTTTTCAGGCACTTGAAGACACCAGCACCACCACCTTGGTTGGGAGCAACACGTGCTTGAACCATCACAATGAGCTTTTGGCCATAACCACCATTCTTTCTGAAGCGATGAAACTCTGGTAGCTCAACCTCTGATTTCCAACCTTTAGAAACAGATGTTATAGTCGGAAACTGATCATACTTGACACGAATAAGACAATCGTAGACTACTTCATCAGGAAGACCTGAAATCAAAACCATAGTGTCTGCAAAAGCAGCTTCTTGATTGGTATGTTCGGGAAAGCAAGAGGGGTTTGATTAAACTAAATTCTGAGAGATTTGGAATTGAGAAGGAAAAGGGTTTTGATTGTTTTGAGGAGTTGGGTGACTGATTTGAAGGATCTATTGGTTTTATACTATTCAAGGTAGAGATTATTTCCACCGGGAAGAACAATGGTTTTTTTTTTTTGGATAGAAGAACAATGGTTTTTCTCTCTTTGGGTAGAAAAAGTTGAAACCATGTGTGTAGAAAGGTCTGGTTTTGGTTATTGATAGGGACAAGAAAGGGGGGACAATTAATTAACAGCCCTGTGTATTATCAGATTTCACAATCCCATTAACGGATTCTGTTTGCTAGCATTTTCCTATATTTATAAGGCATTAAATTTTTAAAACAATTTATTAAGCGTATCCAATATGTGACTTTAAATGTTTATCGTTCGAGTTACATATCATAACGTGTTATAAAGAACACGCATATCAATAAATTCATAATTTATAAAAATAAAAAAAATAAAATAAAATAAAACTAAAACGATATTTGAGTCAAATGATATCAATTTAGACACATATTATTCGAGTTAAATCTCATAACATGTCAAAAAGAACATGCATAGAAATAAATTCATAATCTATACTGAAAGAAAAATCAAAATATAACAATATTTGAGTCAAATTATACACCAACTAATATCACTTTAGACGTATGTCGTTTGAGTTATATATATCGTAACGTGTCAAAAAGAACATGCATATCAATAAATTCACAATCCATATTGAAAGAAAAATCAATATATAATGATTTTGAGTCAAATGATACACCAACTTATATCACTTAATATCTTGTTCAAGTTAAAAATCGTAACACTTCAAAAAGAACATGCATAGCAATAAATTGATAATCCATAGTGAAAGAAAAATCAAAATATTACAATATTTGAGTCAAATGATACACAGATTTATATCATTTTAGACATATCTCGTTCGAGTTAAAAATGGTAATGTGTCAAAAAGAACATGCATAGCAATAAATTCATAATCCATAGTGAAACAAAAATCAAAATATAACGATATTTGAGTCAAATCATATACCGACTTATATCTCTTCAGACGTATCTATTTTGAGCTAAAATCGTAAAGTTTTAAAAAGAACATGCATAGCAATAAATCCATAATCCATAGTGAAAGAAAAATCAAAATATAATGATATTTGAGTCAAATAATACACCAACAGTGTTAACTTATATTACTTTAGACGTATCTCGTTCAAGTTGAAAATCATAATATGTCAAAAAGAACATGCATAGCAATAAATTCATAATCCATAACGATATTTGCATCAAATGATACACCAATTTATATCACTTTAGACGTATGTCGTTCGAATTAAATATTATAATGTCTTAAAAAAAAAAACATGCATAGTGATAAACTCATGATTCTTAATAAAAAAAATAATAAAAATATATGAGTGAAATGATATAACGACTTCACAATAAATATTTAAGATCGATAACAAATATTTTTATTTTTTATTGTGAAATAGAAAATTATAGACGGGCCAGTATCATTTGGTCTAGCGGCATAGTTTCTCCTTCATAAGTGAGAGGTTGTGAGTTCGATTCACGAAAGACTAGTTCTAATATTTTAATTGTTTATCTAATAAAAAAAAATAATTGTAGACGGGGAGATGGTCACTTCCAGTGTATCAAACGTATGTAGAAGGTTTTTTTTTATTAAAATTGGCTACTCCTCTCCTCTAAGGCTCTAAGCACGTGATGCCATGTGGAGTGGCAATGTCAAAAATGAACAGTCCAATTGTCAATAATGCATCTTGATCTAAATACGTACTATTAAGGGTATGTATTTATTAGAAAAAAAAATGTTAACAACCTTTGTTTAATGAGAAATTTTATTCACACATATCTAGTTAATACACCCACCTATTAAATTTTTTGCTTTAATATTTTACTAAATACATCACCCCGCTTCCCAAATTGCCATCAATTTCACAAAACATATCAATCTTTTTTAGTTTATAAGAACTATTCTATGGTGTGAAAGTTTTTCCAGACCTAAACCAATTAATTGCATCTGAGTAGATTAAAGACATGGGCATTGACGTTAATAATGTCAATTTGCAGTAGTTCATACTTCATAACTAGGTCAAGGAAAAAAAAATACTTGTGTTGTGAGCAGTTTACAGACGTGATCGAACACTAAACAACCCAAATTAGAATAGGTTATCGATATTAACTTACTGCTTTCAGGAGTTTATCTTTGTATTGAACAACTAAAATTGAAAATCTAAATTTGCAGTTTAAAGTTCAATAAAAAATGAAGTAACAATACCTCAATTGAGGTTTCCAAAACTCCAATTTAAGAAACTATGTCAATTCCCTCTCAAATGATGAATGTTTGTTGATTAATTTTGTCAACCATTTCTAGGGTTCTATACTTGCAAGCTTAGAAAAGAAGAAAATGTCAGTGTGTGAGATTATCAAATCTCAACAATATATATTCTCTACTTTTTATATAAATGTTTCTTTTGGTCATTTTGTCTATCCTTGAAATCTCATATTGAATGTAATAAAATAGAGATGTGTATTTAATATTTTGGAGTGTGCGAATAAAATTTCTCTTGTTTAAATACCAATATGTCTCGAAAAGAAGTAGCTATATATGGTGTGGATTAAAGACCAATATGTTCAAGTAAATCCATAATATGTGTCTGGCCCAAACTCTAGACTACTTGCTCTAGTTGTAATAGGGTTTGTATTAGAGATAATCTCGGAGAATCTTAGTAGATATCCAATCAATGTACGATTATGTTTCCATGTACAACTCTATCTCTATGCTTGTAATCATCTATATAAAGAGGCCCCTATTATCAATGAAAGCACAGCAAATTCTCTCTCAAATATCGATTCCCTAAAACACGTTATCAGCATAAAGCCCTAACCCTGAAACCCTAATTTCTTAGCCTTCATATCCTAGCAACCACTGCCGCACACATCGAAGCCCTTAATCCCAGGAGCCCAGAACCGGCGGCGAAACTCCCATAACAGGCAGGAAAAGACCTGAACCGGCCATCAGAAGTCTTTGAACCTGAAGCGTTAGCTCTCCTGCCCCTGCCGAGCCTCTGCGCGCATCTGCCGACATCTGCTGAGACACCTACCGAGACGCCTGCGCTCATCTGCCGAGTCCTGCGCACAGCCCTCCCCAACTAGCCACGCTAGCTGCTGGCAACCCTTGCACAGGCCTCGCAAAAGCCCCACAAGCACCTCCCAGCCTCCCGCGTGCAGCCCTCCTGCAGCTTTGCTAGCCTTGCCTGCAGCGACCTCCAGCCAAGCTTAGGCCACCGCCGACCACTACCGGCCACCTGTTTTCGGAAACTTTTTCCGACGATTTTTGACACGAGGTATGTTTTAAAAGTTCTATAAGTTCCCGTTTTTGAAGTTTTTATTCTTTTTCTCGAGGACTTGCAACCTCCCTTCTTCGACCCCCCCCCCTTTCTTCTTCAGAGGGGAGACCAAAGCCGAACTGTGGGGGTTCATGCTCACTCCAAGCTTGGAGCTTGTAGAGTCCTCCAAACTTAGAGTTTGTTGAGAAGTTATGATCAACCAAAAATACATCATTGTTTCGATCCAATCCAATACCTCTTGGAATCGGATTTCTTGGAAGCGACTACGCTCAGAAATTTTATATGTTTTCGAGGTAGCCTTTTTCGCTCCGAAACTAACCCTAATTTCTTGTTGTTTTTCAGGATGAGTAACCTGAACAAGTTGAACTTTGCTCCAATGGAGACAACAGGCGCAGGATACCACAAATGGGTCCATGATGTGCTCCAGCATCTTAAGGCTAAAGGGATCCTAGATACGATCCAAGAGCCAAGTCAGAACATGCTTACTCCTCAACAAGCTGCCACTTTGGAAGCAAATAGAGCTACTTTTGAGGCAAACCAAGCTAAAGCCATCATTCTCATGACAAGACACATGAATGACGAGCTCCAGAATAAGTACCTCAATGAAGAGGACCCTAGAAAGCTATGGGTAGAACTCGACCAGCGATTTGACAACGTTCATGACTCCATGCTTCCTGATCTAGAAGTGAGATGGCGTAGCCTCCGCTTTTGTGATTTCAAGTCTGTACTTGACTACAACTCGGAAGCCCTTCGTATCAAGTCTTTGATGGAATTATCTGGGAAGAACATCACTGATACGATGTTGATCGAGAAGACTCTCTCTACCTTCCCCGTCTCGGCATTGATGATTGCAAAGAATTATCGGATTGATGTCAATGCTGGACGCATCACAAGGTTTCATGAGCTTATTAGAGCCATGAACGTAGTTGAAAAGTACGACAACATACTTGTGAAGAACTATAACTCTAGACCCGTGGGAACCAAGTCCATTCCAGAGTCTAACTATAGTCGCGCTCCTAAGGGAGGACGCAAGGAGCAAAACCCTAAGCCTAGGGATAATTATGGACGTTCTGGTCCATATTCTCGCCCCAAAGAGGAAGGAAACCGCCAAGATAGGCTTACACAGAACCATGGAGGTCAACGTGTGAAGAGAGAAAGAGGCCAAGCCTCCGGCTATGGTGGTGACGCCACCAAGGAAAGAAGCTGTACCCAACGTGCCCCTAAAGCGCCTCGATCATGGGAGCCTGACCATAATGATACTTGTCTTCAGTGTGGAGCGTCCGGACATTGGGCCAAAGCATGTAAAACACCCCAGAATGTTGCAAACGCGTACAAGACGTATCGTGAAGCAAGAGAAGCAAATTACATGGAGCAAGAAGATCAAGATGACGATTTCACTCTAAGCGTTGAAGACTTCAAGGGCCAAGAAACTGGTGATTTTGATTAAGTCTTTTATATTTTCCAAGAGACGTACACAACTGCCATATTATTTTTGTAGTAAATGCCAATGGTTTAGTCTTTCTTCAAACTAGGCTCATCCAACGTATGTGTGATGTCTAGGAAGGTTTTGAGATAAGTGGTACTTAAGCGAGCTTTACTCCACCGACATCTATCTACTCATCTGGTCACATTTATTTTGGAGTTACCAAAAGAAGTTAGATGACTACCATTGTTTTGCATTAGCTAGTTTTTTTTTGGATTAGATTCTCTCTAGTTAAAGAGACAATGATGTAATTCAGTTTGGCTTATTAATAAAAGTTGAGTTCTTTTCATTAGGATTAAATACTGTTTACTCCCTATACTTATAGGATTTCATCATTTCAGTCCCTGACCTTCGAATTTCACCTAAAAAGTCCCTGAACTCTCAATTTCATCCCAATTGGTCCCTGCCGTCAAAATTTTCTGTTAAAGTTGCCGAAAATGTCTATTATGCCCTCACTTACTTTTTTTTTAAAAAAAAAATTATTTTCTCTCTCTCTTTTATTTGTTTTTTTCATTTCACCTCTTGAAGGTCTATGGATTGGAACCATCTTGATGAGGAGATGAACAGAAGGAGGCGAGAGAGCCGGAAGAAGAAAAGGTAAAAAGAAAAAAAATAAAAAAAAAGGAGGAAGAGAAATATATATTTTTTTTTTAAGTAAATGAGGGTATAATAGACTTTTTAGGGGAAGATAACGGAGTTTTTGACGGATGCTTGACGGCAGGGACCAATTGGGAGGAAATTGAGAGTTCAGGGACTTTTTAGGTGAAATTCGAAGGTCAGGGACTGAAACGATGAAACCCTATAAGTATAGGGAGTAAACAGTATTTAACCCTCTTCATTATGACTCCTTTTTAATTACGAGTTTTTTCTTTTAGGAATGGATTCTAGAGAACTGCAATGTCTTGCGGATAGTGCGTAATCGCACACCATTCTCCGCCATAGGCAATTATTCTTAAAGATGTTGCCTACATATTCCTCTGTGACTACGATAGCTGGGCCACCGGGTTTAGTTCAAGAACATGGAATGACTCAATTCCTCTTGTCAAATGGCACCTTGATTAATGTCACAGAAGTTCTCTACGCTCCTAAGGCAAATCAAACCTTATTGAGCTTTAAAAAAATCATAGCCATCTTAGAGTTTCTTTGCATACTGAGAACGGAAAAGAGTTTCTTTGCATTACCTCTAATGATTGCGGACGAAAGCGCATCTTAGAGAAGCTTATGTGTCAATCTAGTGGATTTTATGTCACTACAATTCGACCTATTGAATCCAATAATGTAATAAGAAAAGATCTCTTGGATTCTGACACATTTTGGCTTTGGTATGACCGACTAGGACATCCTGGTCGTGATATGATGATCCGTATACTAAAGACTTCACATGGACATCCATTTTTTCGAGCGAAACAAAGCAAGAATCAAAAATTGATTCCCCGACTTAGTGTGACCGACGCCGCAGCCGTCCACTGCCAGCCTAGGGCTGCCCATGTCCCCCTTGACAATGCCATAGATGGCGTCACCCATGGCCATGACGCCATGGATGCCACTTCCCATAGTTCCAACGCCATGATGGGTGATGTAGTCACAAATTTTGCTTCAAATAGCACTTCAGACGCTCAAGCCCAACCAAAATCCTCATTGGTTGCTTTTAAGGCCCCTCGCTCATTCTTCAAAGCCTGTTCATAAGGGAAATTAGGACCGAGACCGTCCTACACAAAGGATCCGAAAAATACTCATTCTGTTCTTATATAAAATCCAAGGGGATATATGTGGACCAATTCAACCATCTTGCGGACATTTTAAATACTTTATGGTATTGGTTGATGCATCGACACGGTTGTCACATGTCGCGTTGTTATCCACTCGAAATTCTGCTTATGCTAAAACTCCAACCCCAGATTATCCGTCTACGGGCTCACTACCTGGACCACCCAGTTAAGTCAATTCGACTTGATAATGCTGGGGACTTTACATCGAAAACGTTCGATGACTATTGCATGTCACTGGGGATTGATGTAGAGCATCCAGTTTCTCATGTTCATACCCAAAATGGTCTCGTGGAAGCTGCTATTAAGCGTCTACAAATGATAGCACGACCATTGGTTATGCGCACCAATCTTCAATGTATGGATATGCAATATTGCATGCAGCAACGCTGATTCGTCTACGACCCACTGCCACCCAACCTTACTCTGCGTTACAGCTAGTGATTAGGTACGAGCCTGATATCTCGCACTTATGCATATTTGGGTATGCCATTTATGTGCCTATTACGCCGCCACAACAAACTAAAATGGGTCCACAGAGACGAATGGGCATATATGTTGGATATGAGGCTCCAACTATCGTCCGCTACCTGGAATACTTGACAGGCGATCTCTTTACCGCTAGATTTGCGTATTGTCACTTTGATGAGACAGACTTCCAGTCGTTAGGGGGAGATAAGAACACACATGTTCAACAGGAACGACAGGAATTGTCGTGGTCTGTCCCCACTATGTCTCATCTCGATCCCCATACCGCACAGTAGAACTTGAAGTACGAAGAATAATCGGGCTCCAGAACGTAGCAGATACTCTACTTGATGTGTTTTCTGATCTTGCTAAAGTGACGAGATCACATATACCTGCTACAAACGTGCCTGCAAGGATTGACGTCCCAAATACTAGACGTAACGCCACTCCTGAGGTACCAGGAGATAGCGCCACTGCCCATATTGGCAGTGATATGGCGTCAATGGCCGCATGTCCCGTGAGGAAGCACGGTAGACCGGTTGGTTCGAAGGATACTCGCCCTAGAAAGAGAGCGAATGAGGCACAAACGAATCTTTTGATCATCGATACTCAAAATACGTCCCATGAGAATGTTCTGGATTATGGTTATATCCAAGAGATATCATTGGGGATGCCTCAATGTCAGAACCTATCCCTGAGAACGTAGAGATCTCTATAACACTAGTGTACATGGGACGTGGAAAAGAAACTCCATCATCATTGATGATGTATTCACGTATTCTGTAGCGCGTGAGATTATTGAGACCAATGACATCGAACCACGCTCCGTTGATGAATGTCAACGTAGAGCTGATTGGCCAAAATGGAAAGAAGCGATCCAAGCAGAACTTGATTCTCTAGCGAAGAGAATGGTATACAGACCAGTTGTGCCAATACCGCCCAACACCAAACCAGTTGGTCATAAATGGGTATTCGTTAGAAAGCGTAATGAGAGAAACGAGATTGTAAGGTACAAAGCTCGCCTTGTGGCGCAAGGCTTCTCACAACGCCCTGGAATCGACTACGATGAGACATATTCTCTCATAATGGACGTTATTACGTTCCGCTACCTTGTCAGTTTGGTAATTTCTGAAAAACTGAACATGCAGCTTATGGATGTGGTTACTGCGTATCTATATGGGGATCTAGACACAGAGATATACATGATGGTCCCGAATGGACTTCAGTTACCCAAATCAAGTGGCTCTAAACCACGTAAGCCACGGAGCGCGTTTACAATAAGATTGAAACGCTCACTATATGGATTGAAGCAATCCGGACGGATATGGTATAACCGTCTAAGTGACTACTTGATTGGGAAAGGATATGTTAACAATGAACAATGCCCATGTGTGTTCATAAAAAGAACAAGTTCTGGATTTGCAATAGTAGCGGTTTATGTTGATGACATGAACATAATTGGCACCCTTAAAGAGTTAAGGGAAACCGCTGAATACTTGAAATCCGAGTTTGAGATTAAAGATCTTGGGAGAACACGGTTTTGCCTCGGTTTGGAACTTGAGCACCGTGAAGATGGTATCCTGATTCATCAATCAGCTTATCCCAAAAGATGCTTAGGCGTTTCAATACTGACAAAGTTAAGCCTTCAAGCACCCCAATGGTCGTCCGTAGTCTTGATCCAAAAAAGGATCTATTCCCTCCAAAAGATGACAATGACGATGTGTTAGAGGCAGAAGTGCCCTACCTAAGTGCAATAGGCGCATTATTGTACTTAGCTCAATGCACGAGACCGGACATCTCTTTCGCCGTGAACTTGTTAACTAGACATAGCTCTGCACCAACACGACGTCATTGGATTGGTGTTAAAGATATCTTTCGATACCTAAGTGGTACGATTGATATGAGTTTGTTCTATCCATGCAGAGAGACGATGGATTCGGACCCATCATATATTAAGAACACTACAACAGTGGTCTGCGTTCCCTCTCCCCATCCCAAAACAACATAACTAGTGGCTTGCGGAAGTTATTTGAACTCCCATGATCGTAGTCATCAGGGGGAGACGCAGACATCAAGGGGAGATGTCTACATGTTGATCTCCAAACGTGAAGGGTGTGTTGTGCTCTTTTTCCCCTTCGACCGAGGTTATTTTTGTCTTACTGGATTTTTGTTATTCGGCAAGATTTTTAATGAGGCAACGAGAGGAGCACCACGTTTGGGCGACACAAGGGGGAGTGTTCAAGTAAATCCAGAATATGTGTCTGGCCCAAACTCTAAATTACTTGCTCTAGTTATAATAAGGTTTGTATTAGAGATAATCTCGGAGAATCTTAGTAGATATCCAATCAATGTACGATTATGTTTCCATGTACAACTCTATCTCTATGTTTGTAATCCTCTATATAAAGAGACCCCTATTATCAATGAAAACACATCAAATTCTCTCTCAAATATCGATTTCCTAAAACACAATATAATTTTTTTTAAATGGGGCTGCCCATGATTATCCAGTTGTTCTTGCCAATTACATGATCAAGAAGGCAGATTGAAAGTGAACCGTCGTACATGACCAACTGTACTAATTAGTATAGTGTCAGTCGAAGTCAAATGAAAGCATGCATTACAAAGTGGACTTTAACAATCAAAAAATAAATTAAGAGGTTGCCTATTGGTTAGCCAAAGATCTATGCAACTTGAGACATCAAACATGGCTTGACTATAGTTTATTTATTATTAGGGCAGTTGCTGTTGCTGTTGCTGTTGCTGTGGATTAGGATCAAACTGGAAACAGTTGCATTCTGAACCACTATCCAGATTAGAATAATATCCAAGGCCATGTGCACTCGATCACATCTAGTCCAGATCGACAGGTGGTCACCAAAGGAAAATGATACATATTACATAGATAAGCTTGATTAGGACTTCCTGTTTTCTTTTCTATGTACTGATGTAGTCATGGAATTGGTTGAATTATTGTGGTGAAATAATGAACATATACTTAAACTTGGGTTTGATCGAACTAGAATGAAATGCAATGATCAATGTTTGATGTACGTAACATTTTATATTCTCAACATGTCATTTCAGGTGAAGTGTATATGTGTTTATACTTACTGAACGTACTATCGTGTATATTTATTTTAAATGAATTCACACTAGATTGATGGAAGTGAAATCACAATACAAATAACAATAAAATTATCTATAAATGAGAAACTTCAATATCAACTATTAAAGAAGAGAAAATGTTGAAGAGTTGGAGTTCACAGAGCTTCTAATCTTTCACTTATGTTTATGAATTTTAATTTTTCCTTAAACGGCAAGCAAAGTGCAATCAATTTAAATCGTGAATATAAGTTTGTGGGAGAACAATGTAAGCATATTTTCCTAATTTTTGTACCTTATATTTTAGGATTAATTACAGTTTACCCCCCTGAGGTTTGGGGGTGTCATCATTTCACCCCCTTTACTTTCAATTTTGATTTTTTACCCCCCCCCCCAAACTTTCTAATTTCAATCAGTCGTGTCCAATTTCTCCTATTCCGTCCAAATTGGACGTTAACTCTGACTTTTGAGGGCTAAAATGGTCATTTCAAGATTAAAAAAATAAAATAAAATGATTTTTTTTTTTTCTGTTTCTTCGTTTTTTTTTTTTTAAATATTTTTTTTAAAAAAATTTTGTCTTCAACCTATACACCACAAGTTACAATAGGTTTATAAAAACAAAAAAATACTCTAGGTGGTTGAAAGCCGCTCGCTGGTCTACGATATTTGTGATATATCTCTGATAAAGTGAAGAATTTTAGGATATATCCCCAATAAAGTGAAGAAATATCTGTAAAAAATGATTTTACACTTTATCTGTAAATATATGTATATCCCCAATAAAGTGAAGAAATATCTGTGTAAAATCATTTTTTACAGATATTTATTTACAGATAAAGTGTAAAATTATTTTTTACAGATATTTCTTCATTTTATTGGGGATATATCCTAAAATTCTTCACTTTATCAGAGATATATCACAAATATCGTAGACCAGCGAGTGTGTAAAATCATTTTTTACAGATATTTATTTACAGATAAAGTGTAAAATTATTTTTTACAGATATTTCTTCACTTTATTGGGGATATATCCTAAAATTCTTCACTTTATCGGAGATATATCACAAATATCGTAGACCAGCGAGCGGCTTTCAACCACCCATAGTATTTTTTTTGTTTTTATAAACCTATTATAAATTGTGGTGCATAGGTTGAAGACAAAATTTTTTTTAAAAATATATATTTAAAAAAAAAAAAAGTTTTTTTTTTTTTTAATCTTGAAATGACCATTTTAACCCTAAAAAAGTCAAAGATAACGTCCAATTTAGACGAAATAGGAGAAATTTGACATAACTGATTGAAATTGGAAAGTTTGGGAGGTAAAAAATCAAAATTGAAAGTAGAGGGGTGAAATGATGACATCCCCAAACCTCAGGGGGGTAAACTGTAATTAATCCTATATTTTATCTTATTTTTTTATAGGAAGCCTTTAACGTACAATGATTCCTCCGCAAATGAATTGCTGAGGTGAAATAATGAATGAATAATTAAATGTACATAGCATTCTACATGCACATCTGTTCGAAAATGAAATACAAGAATCGAGGTTGATATACGTAAAATTTTATTTCAACATGTCATCTCAGTATAAAGTACATGCGTGCTCTACCTTCTATCATATATATACTTCAAGGAAAAGATTGAAGAACAAACACAGCAGCATAGTGTTAAATCTGCAACCTGTTTTAATCTACATAAATAATGCATAATACCTAGTCAAATTTTACATGGAACAACATGGAACATGCAAGAATCATGATGAATATGGGTGTTGCCTCTATCCGACACATCATCTAATAATCAAAGAGATGGATTGGTTGGTGTTCAACTCGATCTTCCAAGAGATGAAGAAAACTGAGTCAGCAATATATCTTAATTGATTTGGATCACCGTCTCTTTCTGTTTGATAAGGATCCAAAAAGCTTGAAGCCGACAATGATGCTTATAATGTTAATCGGACAACGAAAAGGGCACGTCGCTTCAATCAAATTAGACAATGACTTGCGACTAATGGAAATTAACAAAGCACAAGTCCCTTCATTAAAACGCAATCCTATCCCATTAACTTTCTCATCAAAAGAAACATCTAGTTCCTAATCTGCTTTTATTCACCAGATGCATGATTGGTCCATTGATTATGATTTATCTGGTTAAGTAGTAGTTATTGCATACGTACAAATTCACACTAATATACGTATAAATGTATTTATAAATCACCTCTTTTCTCACCATATTTTAAATACACTACTAGAATTATGTCATTAGACATCACCACTATTAAATCAGTCGGAATTGCACGCGATGTAAAAAATACATCCTAACATCGGTTTATGAAATATCGATTTCTATTGTGATTATAAACATCGGTCATTAAATTAACCGATGTGTAAAGTCTCGTTCAAAAATTTTGAAAAATTTGCGGAGGGACTAAGTTAAAAATTTTAGAAACGCGGGGGGACTAAATTTTCATTCCCTCCATTCCTCCAACACTTGAATTTTTTTTCACTCTGAAACTTTCGAACCGTAATGACTAACTCTCACTCCTTCCAAACCCTACTCGGGTGGTACCCCCCCCCCCTCCCCGGACTCTCACTCTCTCTCTATGATGAACAAGCTCCGGAATTTGGTCTTTTCCCTTAAACTCTGTTCGATCTCCACCGCAATCCTTTTTCTCTTTCTCTCCGTTCTCGATCTAACTCAACAAATTGAGCACTTGGTGGCCACTGTGTTGATCTAGATCCAGGGCTTATGGGCTTATTCTTTTTGGGTATTTCAATTTGGCTCTTTCCAGTCGTTCCTCTTCCTCTCTCGTGCGAGGTCATTCAACTCAGATGCTTTCAATTCAATGGCGAGGTCATTCGTGCGAGTTTCGTTCTGTCCGAGAGCAATTTCGATTCAACTCGGATGCTTTCTCTTCTCTGCTGACGGAGAGTTCGCGTCTTGGGTCAGTTCTCAACCTCTTTTTGCTTGGTTTCTGTGTAGATTGGAGCAGGCCTCTGGCCTCGCAGGTGTGCGTCTAGTGTGACCGGACAGGTTGCTGTCGGAGGTGATTGGGATGGAGATCGGAGACTGGGGCGTTGGGATTTCGATCTGTTTGGTTTTTATTTGATGACGGTGGCTGCACGGAGACTGGGTGAGCGGAAGATGGTGGTGACTGGGTGTGTGGCGACGGTCGGGGATTCGGATCCGGCAGTAGGGTTGTTGACCCTCTGGGTTTGGGGATATAGGCTCGGGTGTTGATCTTCTTCATGGAATTGGGCATGCGAGCTTTGTGTTTGTGGTGGTGGGTGATGTGTGGTCAACGACGATTGGGGTTCGGTATCGGCGCCAAACAGATTATGGAGGAGCCTACAATCCTGCAGCAGTGTCCAAACACGGTGTACTACATATTATCACATTATATTGGTTTATTTCTTATTTTCTTTCCATTCTACTAGTCGGTCACAGTGTATTATTAACATTCGAGGTGTTGCCGACAAGTTTGATGGAGAGGATAACAATAAAGCAAATGAAGTCGTCCTGAGTATTGTTGACCTTGCTGGAGCTGAAAGAGAAAAGAGAACTGGGAATCAGGTTTGGCTTTGTTTTTTTTCCTTTTAATCTTTGTTTCAACTAAGGACGTTGTAGAATGTTTTTCTATTACTTTTTTTACTTTCTTTCTTTTTCTTCTTATTATTAAATTTGGTGCAGGGAGCAAGGTTGCTTGAAAGTAATTTCATCAACAACACATCGATGGTTTTTGGCTTGTGCTTGAGAGTATGTAACTTTAAGTCAGTTTTCTGGATCTTCTTCATGTGTGCTTGGTGATAACCAATGTATCATTTTCTAGATATAAAATTGTCTGCTTCTTTTAAAAAAACTCCAAGACCTTTATATCTTTTCTTTGCTCTGTGTTTCTTTTTTTTATATCTATTTATGTGTGTGCCTCTGTAGTCATTCTCCTTTTATTTTTGGTGTTTCAGTCCTTATTGGAGCATCAGAAGAACCCTAAGAAGCCAATGCAAAAGCACTTTCAGAACTCATTGGTATGTTTTCCTGTACTGGTTCTATATTACTTATATGTAGTCTTCATTGGCTCTAACTTTTCTTCTCTTTCATCCTTGGTGACACCACACACACATTCAGATTAGATATGGATGACATGTGTACCTAACTCATTGTGTGCTTTTAGTTGTAGCCATATATGCTTAAATGATTAATATACCAATTGATACTGAAAATGTGAAATAGGGCTAGACATGGTCTTTCGAGTCCCTATAATATCTGTTACAATTGCTTAGGACTATTGTTACTGATGCAATGATCTTTGGACAGTTGACCAAGTACTTGAGAGACTATTTGGAAGGCAAGAAGGGGATGTCACTGGTAATTTTTTTTTTCCCTTCCAAATTGTTTAACTCGTTAAATTTTTTCAGAAACCTCCGATGAGTACTATTGAAAATCAGTTTGCATTTTATTGTGTATCAAGTTTCTTTGAAATTATTCATGTGATTGATTCGTTACTATTACAGATTTTAACAGTAAAATCAGGAGAAGAAGATTATCGTGATACATCTCACCTGCTAAGACAGGCCTCACCTTATATGGAAATCAAGTACAACTTTACAACACCTTAATGTTGTCCTTCAATTTATTTTTCACATGAGTTGTTAAGAGTTTTTATACTATATTTGCAGGTTTAATAATGCTGAAGACCCTTCAAATATTCCGAACAAAAGGCAAATCCAGTCTTTGTCTAGAACTGAGCAGCGCAAAAGAATGAAATTAACCGGTTCTGAGTCTTGCGTGGTATGTCTTGTTTTTGAGTTGTTCACTTATTTATATCATGTAATTACATCTCTGTGTCATAATTTAATTGGCAGCTTTAGACTTTTTTTGTTCCATTATGCTTCTTTAAATGATTGACGTAAGGTTATTTCACTCCCTTTTTTTTTCCCTGCAAGTAAACTCTGGATCCTTATTAAATTAATTTGACTGCATTATTGTAACTCTGAAGGATACATATGGCTCCTGATGATGACCTAAAATGATTTCTTCAGGGTTGATATTTCCTTATTGACTTGGTTATTTAACTCCTTGGTATGTGTATATACGTGCACGCATTTCCCAAGCTTCTGTTGAAATCTTTACATGAATTCCAGGGCATGAATATATTCTTTTAAGTTAAAGAAAATTTTATTTTCATATATTGGTTTACCTTATTGTTTTCTTCTTTTTACTGCATAGCCTTATTTCCTAATTATCTTTTGGCAATGTCTAATACTTGCTTGTTTTGTTATAGCGGCACAAAGAATCTACAAGGTGGAATTAAGTAGTGGTTCAAAACCGTGTAATGTTGACACTGCAGATGGAGAGAGAAACCATCAGATTATGCAGAGTTTTGCTAAAGCTATATGGAATGTTTTGAAGGATTACAACAAAAAACTAAAGGTAATCAAGAGTCTCATACCTTCAATTCATGTAGTTAGTTAGGTAAACTGATTCCTATCATCCAGTTCCTAATTTTGATGCCCATTTGTTGATCAAGCTGAGGCAGTATTCATTCTTTACTTTGGTTCCTTTCCTAACTAGCTCAACTTCCATCAATTATATGTTCAAAAGAAAACCTACTCATCTATCTGGTCATAAGTAGGTGGCGGATGATGAAATCAATGTAGTCGGAATCACATTAATGTAAAGCATCCATTTTCTTGAATCAATGTAGGTCCTGTCATGGAGGATTTGAAATGCGTTGCTGTACTACCATTGTACCATATATATGTTAATGTTATTCATTTTGAACCTCCCTACCTTGGATTTGCTTTATTCTGAATCTTTCAACCTGCTTCACTTCTCCAATTGTTTCTCTAGCTTGTCTTGAACAAATCTCAAAAACCTTTGTTCTTATCTTTTTAAGAGAAAATTTGCATTGCTTCTGTGTTATCATGTAAAGTTGGAATATATATCTAGAAGGGAAATTTGTAATGTTTTTGTCTGTTTCTCCTTTGGTTATTGTCACAGTACGTGGTCCAGGCAGAGCTGGTATATGCACCACACCATTGCATTCCCACTTGGTTAATGTGGGGTTTGCTAAACTGTAGCATCTTCCATATAACAGGAAAGTGACTAAACTGTATTCCAGGTTGCAGATGAACTTGTAGCAGAGTTTTCTGACCCTATCAATGGTGTCACATCCCCTGATCAAATTGACGAGGTGCGCATTGAAGTGGCTGATTATATACAGAGTTTGATGTAGAAATGTGACTGCCAAGATGTTTTTTGAGTAAGGCTAGCTAGTTTTGGCTTTGAAGCAAAGCTTGGTGTGGAGCTTTTGTACATTGTTGCTCATATGTTTTCAAGCTAGCTTTTGTAAGTTTAGGGGTTTATTTTGTGAATTATGTTGAATCATGAATTTGGAAAGAAAATTAATGGGAAAGCCCCTTATTTTGGATGATGAGAAATGCAATTTTTTTCCCAGCAATAGCTAAATGCAAACTTTTCACATCATGCTTGTCAAAATAAAGTGAAGTATATTAAAGTATAATAAAACAGTAATGCCAAGGAAAACGAAGTCAGTTGAGAGATTAGAAATCAATATCAAAAATGAAATCGATGTGCTATGATTATCAATATATCGAATTGTAACTCAAAACCGATGTAATCAAAACTACTGCACATCGATTTCTAATCACCAAACCGTAATCTATTATGAACATACAAATCACCTACCATGGAGAAAACCGATGTGTGGTCAAAAGGTGAACATCATTTCTGAATAAAAAAACGATGTAGAATAAAGATACAGACATCGTTCCTAGGAAAATAATGTGGCAACCTACATTTAAAAATGGCCACGAACAAACAATACTCATGGGAACTGATGTCTACAAGTGTACTGAACATCGCTTCTGGAATAGAAATCGATGCAAATGTTCACGTAGGTATTGTTCGACATATACTTTATTAAGCATAAAATGTGAAAATATGAAGAATTAGACATACCTAACATACAAAAATATGATGATTATAACGATTATACATCGATTTGTTTTTTAGAATCGATGTTGGTTGTTGTCTGGGACATCGGTTGAAAACGCGCTTATACTGATGTCTATACTTTTCTCTACACCCACTAAGACATCGGTCGAAAATTAGTTTAACATCGGTCCAGAACCGATGTCTATGAACAAAATTCTAGTAGTGATATATCAGGTCACATGCAAGGGTCTGTATACACCGATGATAGAAAAAATAGCCTATAGGAATAACACCATGACCGGTTAGAAGATTAGATCACTGGCCAAACTGTCTATATCCTTGTTTGCTCTATTCCTCCATCCATTCACTTGTCATGGTTCGTCTCCCTGGTTCATCAACAATTCCGAAGAAATGACTCATATTTCTATTTGAAGAAATTTGGTTGCGTCCTGACAATAAAGCGTCAAAGGTTCAAGAAGGGTATAATGTCATGACTCATAGACACTTTCTTCGATGACATGACTCACAGACACTTATTCTATCAAGTTTGTCCGAAAATCAGGGCAATATGTTTCTCTGTCCAAGTGCATGTGTTCAAGTAACTTTTCGACTCATCAAATTATATATTAAGAAACTCTTCCAATTGTATCAAAAAAAAAAAAAAAAAAAAAAAACTCTTCCAATTTTACGACTCACAGACTCGTATTTCTGTTTCAGTTAAACTAAATTACCTCTAATTCATGACCATATGCCTCAGCCATATTCCGTTTAAATGAAACAGTTTAAGAAATTTGACCATATTGGCTCATGGAGCTCATTGTATCTAACTCAAATGTCGGTAACCTCTGTAGTGTTCAATGAATTGGTTCCACCGTCCTGATCAAAAAGAAAAGAAAAGAAAAGTATGAATAAAGGATTATCAGCCTTCTATACCAAGCAAAACTGCAAAAGGGTGCAACCATTCAAGGGATTGAACAAGATCTCCCTTTCCTTTTTCTCACAAACATGCATGGACAAGACCTTAATGAAGTACGGGCACATGCAGCAAACTAGTAATCTGCACCGAACTAAGGAGATCCATGCTTCTTCATAATTTGATTTGTTGAGTCTGAACTAAATGCATTCACTTGCAATTGAAGACAAACAAGTACCTGTAAAGGTGGGAAAAGCAGCCTACAATTTCAATGGATGCGGGGGAAGGTTGGTCTCAATAAATAATGTGTAATAGTAACTAGATCACTAGCATGACCAAAAGAAAGAACCTAGACACCAAACAAGTGTACATATAAATAATAGGTGGTATACAATAAAACGGTATAAAGTTTATGGGAGTCTATAAACTGATCAGTTTAATATGGCATGAAAATGACTTCAGATAACGATTATAATTTTTTTCGAATGCACATCATAGAAGCACGCTGTTATACTGATCACGATAATATTAGAAAATACAATAAGAAGCCAAACTGGTAAGGCATTATAAATAAGTCACCCATCTTTCTTTTTCTTCATACATTTCATAATCCCTTCTTTATTTATTATATGATTTTGCTACCTATTCATATACCGAATGAGAGACGATATTGTAAAACCATAGTTACATGCTCACAACATATGCACAACAATCATAATAGGATTAAGGCTTACCTTCAGCAATCACTGTCATGGATTCCATCTTATGCAGCTGCTAAACACGATCACTGAATATGGTCTTCTGTTACTTACCAACTTGCTTCTCAATGGACAGAACAATATGCAATAGTCGTGGTAGTAATCAGGGACCAATTCATCTGTATATATATGAGACTTAAACCTCAAGAAGCTTCCCATTAAAGCATTCCTTGTCGGTTTAGGTTTCACTCTTAGATTCCTAATGTATCACAACTTGTAGCCTTTCTTGTCGACTAAGCAATGGATTACTATCCTTAATGAATTGATACACTATTCATTAAGTTACTAGTATTGATTTACTGTTTGTATCCATGTTAAACTAGGATTGATATTAAGCTAATCATCAATTACTTTATGATGATATGTGTTATGTCCATATTTGATCTTACAATCTCCCCCTTGGACTCACACATATCATGCTCGATGATTTGCACCAGAGAACATCAAAACCTACTTAACTTACTGAAGTGCGCGCCAGATAACAAACTCAAATCGAAAATCCATTCCAACATGGTCAGATCACAGTTATTTATGCAGAGCAAGAAACAATATACATTTTAACAAAAATGCAGAGTTTCAAAACCACTAACATAAGCTTCTGCAATCCACATATGTTCAACCAGAAGTGATACAATATATGTTAATGTGTATCAACAAGTAAACATATATTAGGTCCTACTTTATGTTTCTAAATCCAGAAACTCAAGCAAATTCACTGAACACTGATGGCTTAAAAATATTGCTTGAACCTTAACATCATGCTTCACATGATTTAAGCCATCTAATAGCAAGTATGATATTCAAAACAAGATGATAATTTCCAAAATAAAACAATAAAGCTGCAGCAAAATCATAACTGGAAATACCTCAAAAGTTTATTGATAATAATAAAATCTGTCATTACAAACAAGTTGTGATAAATAAAGTCAAAAGACCACAACTAAAAAAATACAAGAACTCAAAAACCTTAGAAATTTAAATTGCTCCAACTGGATTGACTCTCTACTGAACCTAAGCATCTAGACTAGCTAAAACTCCAATGTTGGCTGTATGCTTCTGGAATGCTGCTACTGACAATGCCTTGGTGAAGGGGTCTGCTAGCTGTGAATTCGTGTCAATGCTCAAAACAGCTATCTCACCATGCTTAACCCTTTCTCTAACACTGTAATACTTTAAATCAATATGCTTAGAATTATTTGATCTTTTACTGTTCTTGCTAAAGAAAACTGCAGCTTCATTATCGCAATAAATCACAAGTGTGTCTGCCACAATGTGACTTAACACTTTGGTCTGCATCAAGAAATTCCTGATCCAAAGTCCTTCACACACAGTTTCATATACTGCAATAAATTCAGCTTGCATGGTGGAGGTTGAAACTAGAGTTTGCTTCATGGTTTTCCAAGCAACTGCACCTCCTGCTAGCATGTACACGTATCCACAAGTTGACTTCTTGGAGTCTGGATAATTCCCTGCGAAATCAGAATCTGAAAATCCAACGAGGTTCAGATCCTCCACTTGCCTATAAACTAGCATGTGACTTTTAGTTTTCTGCAGGTATCTCAACACTTTCTTCCCAGCTACCCAATGTTCATGGCTTGGATTAGACTGAAATCTTGATAAAATCCCTACTGCAAAAGACAAGTCTGGCCTAGTGCAGACTTGTGCATACATGAGACTTCCTACAAGTCTAGCATAAGGCTTTGACTCCATATTTTCTTTCACAACATCACTTTTGGAACTTTGCTTCTTGGTTAGTTTATCTCCTTTGGACATGGGGACTTCTCCAGTTGCACACTTCTCCATACCAAATCTCTTCAAAACTTTGGTAATATAATTCTGTTGAGACAAACCAAGTAGTCTCTGTGCTCTATCTCTTTTAATCTCAATGCCTAGTACATAGGATGCTTCTCCTAAGTCTTTCATGTCAAAATTCTTTGACAGAAAGCTCTTGGTGTCTTTAAGCAGTTTAATGTTACTGCTAGCCAAAAGTATATCATCAACATAAAGTACTAGGAAAATAAAATTGTTCCCAACTGTCTTCAAGTAAACACACTCATCAACAAGATTCTCTGTAAATCCAAAAGTAGAAATCACAGAATCAAATTTCTTGTACCACTGTCTAGAAGCTTGTTTAAGGCCATAAATTGATTTTCTTAACCTGCATACTAAGTTTTCACTTCCAGCTTGCACAAAACCTTCTGGCTGCTTCATATAAATCACTTCATCTAGTTCACCATTCAAAAAGGCTGTCTTAACATCCATTTGGTGTAGCTCCATATCAAAGTGAGCAACTAAAGCCATGATTATTCTAAATGAGTCTTTTGTAGAAACTGGAGAAAAAGTCTCAGTAAAGTCAATGCCCTCCTTCTGTGTAAAACCCTTGGCAACTAATCTTGCTTTATGTCTCTCTATATTGCCATTTGCATCTCTTTTGGTTTTGAAAACCCATTTACAACCTATAGGTTTCTGATTTGGGTCAGGTTCAACTAATTCCCAAACTGCATTTTGACTCATGGAATTAATTTCTGCTTCCATTGCTAGCTGCCATTGATGAGATTCACTACTTTCAATGGCCTGGTTAAATGTAGTTGGATCATTGTCCTCTGCACAATCTATTTCAATTTCTGCTTCTTGCAGATAAACAATGTAGTCACTATCTTCCCCCCCCCATAAGTTGGTTTTCTTGCTCGCTGTGATCTTCTAGGCTGAGGGTTGTCAGTTACGTGGTCAGTTACCTGACCAGTGACAGTTACTTGGTCAGTTACGTGGTCAGTGACATGACCAGTGACAGGTACTTGACCAGTTACTTGGTCAGTGACATGACTAGTTACAGGTACTCGACCAGTGACTTGGTCAGATACTTGACCAGTTACATGGTCAGTGACTTGTCCAGTGACAGTTACTCGGTCAGTGACATGGTCAGTTGCTTGACTAGTTATAGGTACGTGATCAGTTACTTGGTCAGTTGCTTGGTCAGTTACTTGACCAGTTACACGTACCTGATCAATGTTTTCTGCCAACATCAATGAAGGATGCTTTGTGCATCATAATCACTTATGCCAACAGAAAACCACAAAACATATGAGCTCTTTTACTTTACATTCTATCCAGATTCATCCTTGTAAGAAAATTAAGCTCTTGTATCTGTCAACTTTAACGTGTAAACAAAATCTGGGAGATTTCTGTTCTTCATACAATTTTACACAATCACAGATACAATACCATATCATCAATCAATTCAACATGCATATTCAAGCATAACCAAAATTGATTCGATTCCAAGAAACCACAGAATAATCAAGAAATTGTAAATTTCATCCGGTCACCATCTACTCTAGCCTAACGCACGCCGGGAATGCAACTAGGGTTCTTGAGCACAATCAAAACTTAATTATCATGCTATGAATCGAAAACAATTTTCACAGAAAAACCTGTTTTTGCTTTTTCCCCAATTTGCTGCTAAAAAATCATAGCGGAAGCGTGAATTTTATAATTAACCAGATGCAGCAGTCGACTTAAGTAACTTACCTTGATCAGGTACCTGACCAGTTACTTGGTCAGTTACCTGGTCAGTTACTTACTTGGTCAGATACCTGACCAGTTACATGACCAGTGACTTGGTCAGTAACCTGATCAATTACTTGACCCGTAAAGCAAAAAACTCTTAAAAAATTTTATGTTTGTTTTTTCAAAACCCTAAAACGATTTTTCATATTTGTGAGCCTATGCTCTGATACCAATTGTAAAACCATAGTTACATGCTCACAACATATGCACAACAATCATAATAGGATTAAGGCTTACCTTCAGCAATCACTGTCATGGATTCCATCTTATGCAGCTGCTAAACACGATCACTGAATATGGTCTTCTGTTACTTACCAACTTGCTTCTCAATGGACAGAACAATATGCAATAGTCGTGGTAGTAATCAGGGACCAATTCATCTGTATATATATGAGACTTAAACCTCAAGAAGCTTCCCATTAAAGCATTCCTTGTCGGTTTAGGTTTCACTCTTAGATTCCTAATGTATCACAACTTGTAGCCTTTCTTGTCGACTAAGCAATGGATTACTATCCTTAATGAATTGATACACTATTCATTAAGTTACTAGTATTGATTTACTGTTTGTATCCATGTTAAACTAGGATTGATATTAAGCTAATCATCAATTACTTTATGATGATATGTGTTATGTCCATATTTGATCTTACAGATATAGGTAACTTCAATAGTTTGGTTTTCAAGTTTTCATATCATAATTAATCTTACATATAGGTTTACCTAAATTTTAAGTAATTTTGTTGGGTTTTCATAAATTGTAGGCTAAAATAGCTTTTAGGCTTGTTTTTTCAGTTTAACTTACAAACAGCTTGTACTGTTAAAGAGTAAAAGTCAAAAATTGGCTAATTGCATTTAACTTCTAGACAATTTAGCTAAGAAAATCACTTTTATTGTTAGAGATGCCAAGATTAATAGAATAGTCAACTAATTGTAAAAAAAGGTGACTTCTTATTGTCTGTAGAAAAATGGAGGCACAATGCATCTCAATTGTTGAAAAACTTGTCCTTAGACTTCGTATAAAAACTTTTGCTTAACGATATATTTTGGCTCTTATTATTATATATGACCCCCCAAAATAGCATATCTAATTAGAAATATCAAATTGCCCAAAGAGAAAGAAAAATATTACAAATTTCAAAACACACCAGGGGATGCATCATTGATCTGTAGCAGAATCGAGAATCATCAATTTGAGGGTCAAAAAGGGTACTAGCTCAACATTGAGGTCAATCAATTTGGCAGTCGCGAGTAAGATTTATAATGTGAAGATATATATGAAAATGTAGGCGTCAGCGCTTAGCTCAACATCGAGTCATTGAAATATTGACTCCTAATTGATCCACATTATTCTGCCTCATTCACAACTTGAGCCCGACAAAGAAGAAATTGAAGTAGCTAAAAGCAATGGGAATGGGACCAAAAAACTAAAAGGCAATGGGAAAAGAAATGCCAAGGGTGACTTTAACTTTCTGAAAATGGAAGCTTTCTTCCATGAGTTTATAGAGGGGTTGTTTCTGGAAACTCAGGAATATGTAGCTGCTTGAATTTGAAGGCAAATAGAATGGAGACAATGTTGTAAGAACAAATTCTCCGAAATTAATAGCGCAATACATGTGAAGGAACAAAAGCACATTTTGGCTTGTAGAATTGATGAAAAATATTCTGAATTCATTTAGGGTGGAAACTTCCACTTCCATGCTGATACAGGAAGAGGTCAACCTGTACACATGTGAAGCAGAAGTAGCAACGCCGTGGGAATCATAAATCAAAGATTTGTAAGCACATGAATAATTGCATTCGTAGATACCCTACCCATCGCTACAAAACGTAAACACAATTTTGACCATTGCCATCGGCGGATCTCTTTTAATTACCTATGAATTTAAAAGATTGCTGTTTGATAACAAAATTCTATGGAACTAGAGTCTATGAGAAGCACAGATAGAGGGGAAAAAATGATCTTCCGGAGACAGCAACTAAGAGAATCGTCTTCATATATTTATCATTATAGAACCAAAATATTACAACAGAGGCAAGGTTACACTAACATAGTGGCTACAATTAATTGCGACTCAGAATACAAGCCCTTCCACTGTTTAAAACAGAGAATGTTCCTAGGGACGGAACCAGGTAAAAGAAAGAAAAAAAAAAAGGGTTTTCGTACCCATGTCTCATATTTTTCAATGGCAGTCATCTCAATGTAACGAAACTAGGTCAACAAGCACTTTGTGTTTATCAGAGACAAACGACTTCACCTTCAGAGAAGCTTTTCCCTCACCCTTTCCTGGAGAGGCGTACTTCATCCCAATTACCGTCGGCAGACCTGCAAGAAATCCAACACGATTAACTTGTTTCACCCATGTATTCTTAAAGAAAGTAGAAAGGACAAAAGCAAACCGGAGATACATGCAAGAGGGCTAGTAAGGTAGAAATAGAACAAAAGGTGTGCGAGTGTCTATAACAATGATTCATATCTTACTTCAAGGAACATGGGACGTTTAAACATTTCTCATTTTCAATATATAAATATTTAAACTTCCCAAGCATAGTCGACAAGTGTGATAGTACATCATGACTAAGAAAAGGAATTCCTAATTTACAAAGATCAACACAAGGTACTCACTATTATGTATGCGTCCAAATAATAGTCGTTCCCCTTTCCAATACTCCAAAGGTCTTGTCCTGATCCTGGTGCTTCGCCTTACCCCAGATTTCATTGAGGTACCATGACCTATGAAAACAACAGAAAATGAAGTATTAATACTTATAGTGAAACATGAAGAGATTCAGGAGAAGTGGTTATATGAATAGAAGGTCAGTTTTGCAGGAGTACAAACCTGCTAGACTTTGCCTCTTAGAAACTTCTTTTTTCTTCTGCTTTCTGCGTGGACGTGAGTTTGCTTCAATAGGTTTGTTTAATGAAACTCCCATATGCTTTTGCATCATCTGTCTCCCAAATATAATGAAAGTAAACTTAGTTGTAACCTTAGGAACCAGCATAAGTATGAGCCAAGTAGATGGACACACCAGAAAGTTATATAAATGGGCTACTTAAATGTAAGGACACTATTGCTTCTCAGCAATTGCTAAAGTTAGAGACAGAGTACTAACAAAAACCATTATTAGAGGAAACACAACAGATGATGAGTCTACTGCAAATGCTAGAAGTGTGCCAACAGGCACTAAAAGATCGAGACAATCAACAAATAATATGAAAGAGTAGCAAATGAAAATAGCCTGCAAATTATTAACCTCATTCTGCTTCTCTAGACCAAAGTCAGGGTTTCTGGAGAAACTATCCCTTGATTGCTCCTCAACTGGAGCTGAGTGTAATTGATCTGCTGGAGAGTTAAGAAATGGCAAACAGAGGCAATTAGTACAGAAGATATCTAAAGAACATCAATGGATGAAAAAGAAGAATTGAATTTAGTTAAAGGCTAAAGGGACTTGTATAACAGGATTTATTTATTTTTATTTTTTAATGCAAAACACTCAGAGTGGAGAGGATGACATCCCGCAAGAAGCTGCTGGAATGCCCCCCAGCGTGGACAACACACAAGGGTCTTTCAAACCCCGAGCTAAGGCGTGCCTCGCCACCGCTATTGGTGACAGTCGAACACAAGACCTCTCTAGAACAATACCCCCATGGGCCCACACAAGAAGGGCTGTTCAAGTGTCTTACCACCCCAACACTCTTTCGCAGATGTGTGAAATGATTTCAAGTAAGTGTTGCCATATAATGTCACAAGTATGATATGATAGGAGAAATTTACAGTCTATAATATGCCATATAGGCATAAATGTTTCTACAATGACACAGTTTAAGTAGGTCTTAACAACCTTGACTCACTTTAACGGGTGGGATCTGGGGCTACTTGCTCTAGAATATGAATTGATAACAAGGTTCAGTTTGTCAAACACATTTTTTTTATTCTTTCCTGCACCTACTGCGGACATATTTTAACTGAGACTCAACCAGAAAAAGATCAGAACCGTAGGGTTTGGTCAATTTGGTCGGAGCAGTAGGTATTAAAAACATTGCACAGTTTAGTTGCATGAAATGCACATGAAGCAGATATGAGTTCTTTAGGTGATTGCACCATGCAAGTATCTCTCGTGTAGCACAAGCAGATCATACCTAATTGACTTGGAGCATCGTTCAAGTCTTCCACTGTTGAGTCTTCCGCATCAAATCCATGCTCTGCACATGCCACTGCATCCTGCAGTTTGTCTTGCTCCTGTACCACATCATAATTCATCACAATATCAGCAACTGGACTCTGAGCTCGGTTCAACTTTTTCAAAGTTAAGTCTACCACATTATGTTCAGGCATTGCTTCCTGCACTTTGTCTTCCTCTTGTATCTCATCACTATCAATCACATCATCAGCAACTTGACTGTGAGCGCCCTTAAGCTTTTCCAAAGTTGAGTCTGCCACATTAACTTCAGGACCTGGTTCCTGCAGCTTGTCTTCCACCTGTATCTGGTCAATGCATTACAACATCAGCAACCATTTACAATGCCCAAAACAAAAACTAAAACTAAAACTAAAAAATAAATAAATAAGGTGAAAAGGCCAAAAGGTGAGTAGACCTTGTCGCTATTATCAACACCATTTGCCCAAGTATCTGTATCATCCTCAGGCATACTTAATGTCTCACTCGTAACCTTACTGCCTCCAATCTCCTCCTCCATGTCAACATCATAACCAACACCAAGTTTACTTAAACTGTTCCTCTTAGACCTTTTCACTGCATTAGTGAATTCCTTAACAGTCACCTCACATGAACCTGTCTTGGCACCTTCAATCTTGTCACTTTGTTTAATTAAAGGTGACATCAACGTATCAGAAATCATTTTCTGCTCTGCAATGTCAATCCGATCAGATTGTTTGTTTCTATTCTCAACTGAAGAAGGATTTGTCACCGGAAACTGATCAATATCAAAAGCTGAAAATGGATCATTTGATGGAATTGACACTAAACTTCTCTTACTCAATAAAGACAACGAAGCCAAAGGGCTCTTTGGTGGTGTTGGAGAAGCTAAATGAATGGACCCTTCTGCCCCCTGACTAGGTTTCACAGGTCTAGGGTTTGGCAAGGTTTTTCTTGAAGACTTCAAATCAGCCTTTTTGGTATCTGGGAATTCTGGAAGGCATATATCCTCTAGTTCAAAATTTTTAATGTACAAGCTCTCCTTTAAGAGACGGAAAGCGCCATCCCCTTCTAGATCTTCGGTAGGCTGAGACAGTAGCCCATCCAGAATGTCATTATTCCATTTGTTGTCTTCCTTAACTTTTGAACCTATGAAGAATAATTATCATGCTATGAGGAATGAATAACAAGGGCATGGGGAATATACATACAAAGCTCTCAGCAAAACAAAAAGTGCATCTTTGCCTAACAGGAGAAACCATTAATTTACAGTAGATACTAATATACTTTTTCCCTTAACGGATTGTCTTACCAGCTAAATCCATCTCCGCCAATGCAACTTTTTCATGGGATTCTGTTTGTGAGTTGTGATTCAATGGACTGAGAATGCTCGTTTCAAACGTCTCTTGAGTGGATATAGCATTCTCAACGATTTCATTGTAAAGCGATGAAATGCGATGCTTGTATTTCACTGACCTCCTGCATTATGAATAACAATACGGTCTTAGCTCACAAAAAGGAGAAGTAAAGCGATACAATGATACAGGCATATTTAAGCAGATGAAACAATTTATCTTTCGGAAAAGCAAAATGTATCCATACCGCGGAATTCCTGGTCGCCGGGCACGTGTAATCGGTGATGGATTCTGCATATCTCCATCAAATACAGCACCACCCATCTGCTTCTCCAGTTCTCTTTTAGCATCTGTCCACCAACCACAAAACATTAACAATTTACAGTAACACAGGGGGTACACTGTAGATTCAGGAATACAGCAAAAGTGCACATACTCTCATTTCTTTCATAGAAAGTGAAGTATTCGTCGGGGTCTTTGTATTTTTTAGAATCGAATGTTGGTCCCAAAGTAATATCAGGTTGACTGCAACATGAATATAACAAATCTCAACCTCTATCTGAACAAGAATACAAGTACTTTCTAGAGAAAAAAAATGAAGCATCAACCACAAGCTTTTACCTGGAATTAGGTTTCAAAGAAAAACGAGCGCGTTTAAGACCCAAGGCAGGTCTTCTCTCTCGGTGATTGTCCACATCATTTGCAGGAACCACTCTGTTTAGGTGTTTCAATGCTTGTGACATATCAGACTGCGGAATAGCTGAACTGCCGCTTAAAATGTTCTTCGCCTGATCTTTAAGACCCGATAGTGAGGCCTGAATAAAGCACAGAAAACAGTCAACTATAATTGCTTCCCACTGATTAAAGCAGTGTGCCATATCATTGACTCCACAGTCAACACACAAATACGAAACAAAACTTGAATCCCCCCAAAAAAACACAACACATCGAGAACGTACCAGACAGTAATGACTATTGAATAGATCGATACACATTTTTCTCACTGAACATTCACAAATACAACCATAGAAATAGTATCATAGTCCTCCCACATTCGATATCTCGGCACAGATTACAATTCTCTACTTTCCGTGACTCCAAATTTCAACCAAAAACTCGACCTCAAATGCATGTAAAATTCTCATCTCACACTATCAAGTTCGTGAAATTTCAACAAAAGGCAATTTTTGCTCTTCGCATCAACACAACACCGCAGTAATTCTACTAAAACAGCCTAAGTTATACAGAATTGACTTGAATCAAAACTAAATTGGAGTTCAATTTCTGAAAGTGAGGGTGGAAGCGAAGACGAGTGTTACCGTGGTGGACTTGAGGTGGAGGTTGATGGCTTGGAGGTCGTGGTCGAAGTCGTAGGGCTTGGAAGGGTCCGACGAGAACTTGGCCTTGGGGAAGAGAGTGAAGCCCAGAAGCGGGTCGACCGGATCGGAGCTCCGACTCATCTGCACATTTTGAGAAGTAGCCCTAATTTTTCAAAGAAAGTTGAATGTGAGCACAAGCGGGAGTCGCCACTCATGAAGCCACCCGTTTTGAAATGTGGAAGTGAAAATTTTCACTCATTTTTTTTGCAAAGATGCCCCTTCAGTTTACTCTTCTTTGCCATCCGCTCCTCGTAACCAACCCAATCCCTAGCTCAAATGAGGCCTTCTCCAACCCAATGATCTAAGGCCCCGCTTCCTGTCAAAATTGGAAAAGGATTTATTTTCCTTTCCAGACAGATATGTTTTGGTATTTCCATATGGATGTTTAGAACATTACTGGAAATTAAATTTTAGAATTAATTTTTTATTTCAATTGTAGTGTTTGGTAAGTCATAAAAATGAAATATGAAATTATAATTTTCAATAACACCCTTTTACTAATTAAAGTACACCAATTTATAAGGAATATTGGTGGGGGAATATAAATTTTTAGAGGGATAATTAATATAATTTTGCCTTTGACAGTGGGAAATGGAAATAGAATACCACCCCTAACTAGGTAATTCTATTCAGGCTTTATGAGGGAGTCAATTTCCAGTCAGATCTCATTTTTTATTTCCTTTCCAATATCTAATTACAACCAAACAGCACATCTAAATGGAAAATGAAATTAATTCCAATTTCATACAATGATTTCTTACCATCCAAACGGGGCCTAAAGGTCTAAAGGGGTAAAATTTAACCCAATTCTTGTCCAACCCATTAGGTTTAGGGTTAAAAGGCCAAATATGAGGGCTAAAGTGCAACCCAAAGTGCTAAACATAACCCTTCAAATAGTCCTTTAAGCCATCTCCAACCCGAAGGGCTAAAAATAGCCCTGGGGCTAAATTTTAGCCTTAAATTTTATACTATTCATTGATCTAACATCAACCGTCTCCAACCCGTCAAGGCTAAATTATAATCCTAAAATATATTTTAACATTTTAGATATGTTTTATATATATATATATATATATATATGCTTATTTTTTAAAGTCAATTGACTTATAGTAATTGAAGTCATATGTATTTATAGTGTTTTTTTTTTTTTTTTTTTTTTAAACCTAACCAACGGCTATTAAAAAAAATTAGCTGACGTCATGCTGTTGTCATCCTCCACTACCTGCGTGGGCCAGCAGCTTCTGATCCAGTTTTTCCCAAGGGCCAAAGAGCTCCTCATAGGGCTAAAAATGGCCCTTTAGTCTCACATTTGCCCCTAAATTTTGACATTTTACCCCTTAACATCATGAGTTGGAGAACAAATGGGCTATTTTTTAGCCCTTTAGCACTTTGACAACTTGGGTTGGGCCTTCTCCAACCCACCAAACTAAAAGGCTAAAGGGCTATATTTTAGCCCAAATGATCTCCAACCCACCAAACTAAGGGTTAAAGGGCAACCCAAAGGGGTAAATATAGCCTCATGAATAGCCTTTTAGCCCTTTAAACAAAGGGATCAGAAAGGGGAGGCCCATGTTTGGTAGCTAACTGTGACCTATGCATGACGTCAGCAACGACTAGTTGCTGACCTTATCTAGCCGTTGGTTTTTTTTTTTTTTCATATAGCCGTTGGTTTTGAAATTTTTTTTTTTTATAGCAGTTGGTTTGTTTTTTTTTTTTTTTTTTAATTTACACTATAAATACATATCACCTCAACCTTCTTTTTCACTTCTTCCTTTTACTTCCTCATATATATATCTGGAAAATTCTACAAAATGTTAACGTATGACATGCATACAATTGCCTTAAAAGTGGTAATTTGAGTCCTCAAAATAGTAATATTAGTCCTCAAAGTGGTAACATGAGTCCTTAAAGTGATAAATTTTCTTAGTTACCACATGAGTCCTCAAAATAGTAATATTAGTCCTCAAAGTGGTAACATAAGTCCTTAAAGTGGTAAATTTTCTTAGTTTACCATATGAGTCCTCAAAATAGTAATATTAGTCCTCAAAGTGGTAACATGAGTCCTTAAAGTGGTAAAAATAGTTGATGTATGAGAAATGTTAACATACTATAGCTTTACCCTATATATCTATATATCTATTCTAAATCTTTCATTTTCTCCCTATTAATTCTTAATCTCTCAGCTAAAGATATTTTGATAAGATTCGATCAAGCTGAAAACAGCTTTATATATATATATATATATATATATATATATATATATATATATATATATATATATATATATATATATTCTAAATCTTTCATTTTCTCCCTATTCTTAATCTCTCAGCTAAAGATATTTTGATAAGATTCGATCAAGCTGAAAACAGGTTTATTCCATTTCGAAATCATATCCGAAAGTTTGATAAGATGCAACCATGACGAAAGTTTGATAAGATGCGACCATGGCAAAAGTTTGATAAGATGGGACCATGCCAAAAATTGCTTTATATCAATTTCGAAATTTCACAAACGAATCACACGAAACACATGGCCTCGAAGTCATATCCGAGAATTTAAAAATATTCCATCAATATAACCTATGCCACATATATAAAATCGTATAAGAAATCTACAACATTGTTTGTGAAGCAATACATGGAATTTGAAAAGTACAACCGGAAAAATATTTTTTATCATAAAAATGATTTCAATTACTATAAGTAAAAATCTGATAAAAAATAAGAACATATATATATATATATATATATATATATATAACATATCCAAATTTTTAAAATATATTTTAAAGCTATAATTTAGCCTTAACGGGTTGGAGACGGTTGATGTTACATCGATGAACAGTAAAGAATTCAGGGCTAAAATTTAGCCCCAGGACTATTCTTAGCCATTTCAGTTGGAGATGGCCTTAGCCCTTAAAAAAAATGGATCAGAAAATGGGGAGGCCCGGCCACGTTGGGGTCAGCTGATTTGCATGCATAACGCTAGTCGTTAGTTGCTGACGTGATCTAGCCATTGGTTTTTTTTTTTTTTTTAAGCAGTAAACCATGAGTCATATTTTCAATATTTGTTTTATTTATGACAAAAGCATTTAAAAATGAACAAAAGAAAGTAAGAAAATGGAAACACTTGTCAGTTTATAAAGATATTTTTTCTGAAGATAACGAGTGCCACGTAGACATCATATCCACTCCAAAATTTGATAATCCAATGAAGACGGAACACGGGTCATTCAAGAATCTATTTTTTGATAAGATTCGATCAAGCCAAAAACAGCTTTATATCCATTTCAAAATTTCACAAACAAATCAGGACGAAACATGTGGCCTCAAAATCATATCCGAAAGTTTGATAAGATGCAATCAAGCCAAAAATTGTTTTATATCCATTTCAAAATTTCACAAACAAATCACGACGAAACACGTGGCCTCGAAGTCATATCCGAGAATTTAAAAATATTTCATCAAGATAACCTATGCTACATATATAAAATCATATAACAAATCTACAACATTCCTTGTAAAAGCAACACATGGAATTTGAAAAGTACAACTGGAAAATATTTTTTATCACAAAAATTATTTCAATTACTATAAGTAAAATTCTGATAAAAAATAAGACCATATATATATATATATATATATATATAAAACATATTCAAAATTTTAAAATATATTTTAGGGCTATAATTTAGCCTTGACGGGTTGGAGACGGTTGATGTCACATCGATCAATAGTAAAGAAATCAGGGCCAAAATTTAGCCCAGAGTTATTTTTAGCCATTTGGGTTAGAGAAGGCCTCAGTAGAGCCTTAAATTTAAATGTTTCAATTTTTCTTTTTCTTTCAGAAGAAATTAAAATTCATTAATTCAAACTCTAGCTCAAATGAGTAGAGCCTTATTAACCTAACTAATAAACTAAAGCAGAAACAAAGACCCTGATAAAAACCAAAATAAAACCACCGAGACCGCCAGCCTTGCCCTAAAGAGCCTCCATGAAACTGCCAATTGCACTTGTCGTCTAAAAGAACTGATAAAATCAAGTTTATTTAGAGTATTTGGAGTTTGCACAACAATTGAAGTTTGGCCTGTCTCTACTCCACTTAAGAGTATTTGGATTGTTTAATGTCGTGTTGTTTCCACTTTACATTGTTGTTGGCCAAATTGAATTTGCTTGGTTAGTTGATCATGAGAACCACCATTGTAATTGTGCATCTTATGATGCTTTCGGGTATGTTTGTGATTGTTTTTTTGGAGACTCAAAAACACTTTCGTCTGTTACATTCTTCACTTCTAACCTACCGTAGTTCTAACCTAATCATCCCCACAAGTACGTGTGCTGATCACAAAGCTATAAGCTCTCAGACTCTTATTGCATCACAAACATATCAATATTGAGATCGATGTATGCTTCATTGACCTCATATATATACTTGTTTCATGGGCAGAACACAACCCTATAGTTAGTGCCACCAGGGCAAGTGCTGGTTTGATCATCGTTAGGGTAACTACGAGCATTCGGGCAGCGACTTTTAAAAAATCTAGAGTAGTTGGTAGGACCACAATTTCCAGAATTACAACAATACATATTAGTTTTGAACACAGTGCAAGGATTGTTACATCCACCCAGAGCCTTCAACTGCGCGGGGCACTGTCCGTTTATATCCGCTGTGCATCTGATATCTTTAGTGCAGCCATTGGAGGTGGGACTAAAGTCCATTGGGACATTGAACCCATCAACCAGAGAGATATCAAAAAAATCCATGTTCATGTGGTTTAGTGAATATTCGGCGAGGGTGTTTGGGGGTTGACCATAGCCTTGACATTGGAGGAGACCGCCACAGTCACCAGTCTGACATCTTCCACGTCCGGCTCCATCAAAGTTGCAATTTGTTCTGGCCCAAATGCGGGCCCCTGTAGTTCCGGCATTTACGTTGATAGACCATACTTGGCCGCTGCCAAGCGGTGTGCCGCCGCCTGGCACAGCGGCAGCCCAAACAGTGAAGGGACAGTTGTTTTGGATATTGAATGTAGCTGCATTAACGGTTGATGCAGCAAAGTAGAGGGTACTCCTCCATAGGATGTACAGACAGTAGGGAGGTGATTGAGAAGGCTCATGGCTTTGGTGGCTTATAAGAAATTTTATTGCTATATTGGTTCTGGTGTGGTTATGTGTGTTCCTTTTGAAGAGGTCCATGAGGTTTTATAGAGCTGGAGGATGGCGGTCATTGCACCAAATGACATCAGGTTCATGGAAATAAGAGGACCATTTCTTCTTCTGTTTTTCCACGTAAGAACAAGCTTGGTGGCAGATCGATATTGGTGATTCAATGGTACGAACAGTGAGCCTTATCGACCTCACAATGGCATGCAGAGGATCAGGTTAAGTAGTAGAGGCCAATAACTTTATCTAGCTAGTTGAAGAAAAGTCCGAAGAGAAAGATATTATGGCCTTTGGCATTATTGATCTATCTACACTATCGCTCACTATACGTTGTTTACAGGTCCAACTTGCTCTTGACCATAACGAAGTCTTATAGAAATGTAATGAAAAAAATAGAATACATTTTGAGGTTTAGAAACAGTTTTAAGTGGTTTTAAAAGTTTTAAATTTGTTTTTTTTATCATTAATAGAAATTCATCAATGAGAGTGATTGATTACAAGTAGGACAATACAACTTAAAGCCACACCAGCATTCTTCTAACCAAATAATTACTCTATCTAGCAAGAAATTGCTGTTAACTTAATGAGCAAACCAAGATCGTTTCACAAAATGCATAAACACAACCAAATGATCAAATACAATATGAACTAGAATATAACAAGAGGAGATGCATCAGTGCATCACCTGCTTCATGCACAACAATCATTCCTTCAAAAGCAGTAGCAGCAACACAGCTATTCAACACAAATAATCCGAGCTCCAAAACTTCAAGCAGCTATTCAACACAAACTCCAAAAAAACGAAGCAAAACCAAGACTCAATCATAGAGTGGACTAATCTCCATTAGTTGACACTCAAGAAGGGGAGAACCGGAGAACTATAACAGGCATTCTGCTGCACACATTATACACGCCTAATGTTTTTTTTTTTTCCTTCCTCGTTTAGATCTTCCTTTTCGGCTTTCCCCTTTAAAATCCGACCCGACCGGGTTGGGTAACCCGGGTATTTTTTTAGTACTGGGGTCGTACGACAGAACACCTGAGAGAGTAGAAGAACACCCAAACGCTGAACACGCTTGGAATCATTCCCAGTTTCAGAGAAGGTAACGCCAACGTTATAGTACTCTCTTCCTGCAATTTGGGTTAACCTTCCTCCCAACCTCAACAACACCCACTTCATTCTTCAAGTTCTTGTCTTTCATTGGCGGTAAGGATTCTGGGTTGCATGTTGATGATGCAAGAATTTCGTTTTCGATGATATCATCCTCTCTCTGCATTTTGAACTGGAAATCTTATTGATTTGATGCTATCTAAACGACTAAACCAATCAAGATTGTATCTTTTTTTTCTTTTTGATCTTTTTTTAGTTATGGGTGTCTGGTTTTGGATATTATTAGAATGTGTAGCAAATTTGGGTGATGATGATTCAGACGTGTTAGGATGTGTAGGTAAATGTCAAGCATCATGGTAAAGCTGGAGCAAACCATGGTGTTCTTTTCCTATTAGATCTGTGAACTTGGGCATTTTGTTTAGCTTTTGATTAGAAGCATCTGGGGAATTTGAGTGGGGTCTTTTGCCATGTCTCATTCCAAGAATGGTGCTAATAAGCCCGGCAACCGAAACCTTCCTTCATGGATGAGTTCAAGAGACAATGAGAGTGAGTCTCCTGAAAAGAAACCAAATGGGGATGGGGCTGGTGAAGGTGAGGAAAGGAAGCCCACGCAAGGGAGAGGGCGGGGAAGCAGCAAGAATTCTGGTGCATCCAGCTCGGGAACAACAAATGTGTCCAAACTTCTGGTACTAGATAGTATCGAATGTGTATTTATCAAGTTGCACTGTTCTGTTTGTCATCTGACTTGTTGGTTTTAGGCTGACATTTTAAGTGTTATTTGCAGGAAGGGGTTGTGTTTGTACTATCTGGTTTTGTTAATCCTGAGCGCAGCATTTTACGGTCACAGGCGTTGGAAATGGGAGCAGAATATCAGCCTGATTGGAGTTCAGATTGCACTCTCTTGGTTTGTGCGTTTTCAAACACCCCTAAGTTTCGACAAGTTGAGGCAGATTGTGGAACTATTGTTTCAAAGGTACTAATTTTTTGTGTCATTTTTTTTCCAAGTATAGTTGATCTGTGTATGATATTAAGTTTAGTTTTTTCTGTTTTGGTTAGATCAGATGGTTCATAATTTAACTACTTAAGGCAGCACATTATATTTGATTAAGGAACTATTTGTTAATATAACCACTTGTTCAATACTTCTGTTCCATAAAGCCAACTTTCATAGAAAGCTAGTTGCAATTTAACTGAAGTAAGACTTCTATTCTACATATGCAATCCATGCAACATAGGAACTCAAGAGTGGGTTTGGAAGTTTGTCATCAACCCCACATTTCTTATTGTTAGTATGTGCAGATATCTGTTTTCGAAGGTGTCAGTAAGTTTACTATTTTCTCATTTCTGTTACATGGGTTGATTAGCTTAAGAAGATGTCGTCTTACAATACCATAGAACAAGCCCCATTGTACTATTTTTCTTTAATCAGGCTCCATTTTTGATGCTTCAGCAATTTTCTTAAGAATGATAATTTAAACATTGTAATTATTTAATGTATCTACTTTGTTCATCAGGAATGGATATCAGAGTGTTACACGCAGAAGAAGCTTGTTGATATAGAAAGTTACCTTATGCATGCTGGGAAACCCTGGCGTAAAAGCAGTGTTTCCCAGGACAACAGGCAAGGTAAGTAATTGTCTCTCTTTGTTGACACTATTGTGGTGAGCAAGACTATATGTGAGTTACATGTGACAGTACTTCCAACAAATTTCACTCTTCTCTTAATTTTTCATTTGTTTTGATTCTTTTTTCTTTGCATACGTTACTATAGGAATTTTAGTTCTCTCAAATCCCATTAAGGATATTTAAGTTGGTCACTATTTGGTCTTAAGATTTTGTTGTTTTTGTTAGTATGCATGTATGTGTAGCTGATCCAGACTTTAATGGCTGCTTGCAGACCAGAGATTATCCCGGCCTAGTAGATCTAAAAAGCAGGATGGAGATTCTCCTTCAAAACCAACTGCCTCTGCAACTTTAAAGGTATGTTTTGACTTGTTTGATGTCCTATAAATATATTAGTATAACTTCAAAATGCTTTTTGATTCTTTAATTATTGCAGCAACATTTTTGACTAAAGTGTGATGCAATTATTTCTACATACCAATGCTTTTCTGTTTCTTGTGTTTACGTTTAGCGTGTCAAAGCTGCTGACTCTGTTAGAGAGTGCTTTTCTCCATCTGAAGTGAAGAAGTGGGCAGTCGATGATTTGAAGAAGACAATATCATGGCTGGAGAGTCAAGAAGAAAAGGTTATTGGTATTCTGCTTTTTATCTGTGTTTCGCATGCCCTGATGTATAGTCTTGTTTGGCCAAAAGTGAGCCTGCTGGAGTTCAAAACTTTCTTTTTTAGCAGCTGGAGTTTTTGTTAAATGATTTCAGTTTTAACTTTAGAATTTATGTTTCATCTCTTCCCATTGATAGTAGATGGTTGAGAGTTTTGAGATTTTATATTTTCTTTTTTTCTTTTTTTTTCTTTTTTGCTTTTCAAGTTCATACAAGAATCATCATATCTTCTGAATACATCTAATCTTTTTTCTGCTCTTTTTACCTGTTATAGCCAGACCCAGATGAGATAAAGCAGATAGCAGCTGAAGGGATTTTAACTTGTTTACAAGATGCTATAGCTTCTCTGGAACAAAAACAGGTATTTCTACTGAAACGCACTTTGGTCTTTTGAAATAGCTTTAAACTTTGTTGTTGCACGCTTGGGTCCCCTCAGCTCTTTAAAATAGAAAGCGAACAGAACCTTAATTTAAACCCTGTAGCAGGGTACACAACATTTAATTTGAGGCTTGGGTCCTCAAATTGCAGTTGGAAACATATATCAATAGTTTTCTTCACCATTTGAAGTCAGCAACATCTTTATTCCATCACATTCTCTTGGCAGTGAATTAATAGATGCAGTAAATGTTTTAGATGATTATGACATGCATAATTATAGAAGAGTGATGAATGATTGATAGATTTCTTTGTACCAAATATGAATTTTACTTTGGTCATCAGTAGCCTACATTTTTCTGAATTTTAATTAGTACGTTATGTTTGTATTTATTTTGTAAATGAGATACTGTGTCTTATAGGCTGGGCTTGCTTCACGTCTATTCATAGGTGCAGTGGAGATTATTAAAATATTTGTATAATCAATAGATGTCACTCTAGGCCACTGGTTTAGTCACTGGATCATTTAAGCTTAGTTAGCACGATACTTGCTGGCACTGGCCTTCTGCATTTCCTGAAACTAATCCTAGTTATTGTAGCCTTGTTAGATCTTTGACTTGTGAGCATCCTAGTTGCAAACTGAGCTCAGTTAGTTGCAAATTTGTTAGTGCAAACTAATCCTTGGCGCTGACTCTGTCATGCAGTTACACCAATATCTTATCTAAGATGGTGGCGAAACAAATCTTTAAAATTAGACAGAAACCCATTGATGCTTTCCAGTTTCCAGTTAAAAGTTTGACAATGACAACTTGAAGTTTTGGGAAATAACTTGACACGTTGCTTCATCCTCAAGTCCAATTATTGAATTTGTTTGTACTTTGCAGGATGTCCAGCAGATAACTGAACAATGGAATTTCATTCCTCATGTAGTTGAGGAGCTTGCAAAGCTCGAAAGCACAGGAAATAACTCTCTGGCCATATCAAAGGAAGATCTTTGCAGACAGGCTATGGACTGTAAACGAATTTATGAGGTAGAACTTCATAATTTGGATGATGATTCTTCAAGGAAGAAAAAACGAAAGACTGGAAAACAAGAGAAGGACAAAGGGGAAACTGAAGCACTATGCAGCGGTGCAGCAGGATATGACAGTGATGAAACACTTGAGATGACAGAAGAGGAAATCGATCTTGCATATAATACTATAGCTTCCAAGATCTCTAATACAGAGTGATCTCTATCTCATGTACATGTCTAGATGATTGACAGTAAAATCTTGTTTGCTTTAGAAATTTTTTTTGGGTTCTTTCCCGTATGCCCAAAAACACTCAGTAAAGGAAAAGACTAATAGGGGTAGTCTTTTTAAGAATGATGCCTAATGTATCCTATGCTGACTTTTGGGGTTTGAATTTTACTATTTCTTAAAAACCTTTTTTTCAAACTACTGAAAAAAACAAAACTAGCCTTCAACATGCCCAAGTTTTTCACCTAACGGCAGATACTTTAACAGGCGGAATCACTGCTGCTTGTTTCTTTCCTAAGTAAAGAAAAGATTATTCTGAGAAACTGAAAATTTAAACCTAAAGGTAAGATATAGGTAGAAAACAACATTACATAAATTAACATAAACTTAATATTGACGGGGTGGATGAGCAATATGAAATTATTTATATAAACATAATTACAAGTTAAAAATTCAGAGCCTCATTCTTAGCTAAACAGGAGTATGATTACAATACTTACTTGGAATGAAAGCACACCACACTATATCTTACAGGAAGGAAAGAGCACACTGCTACTATTATGGCCTTCTTACTTCTTAAGAGAGTTATTCTGCTCAATTTTCTGATGCCTTAAAAACTGAACCTAAAGCTCCTTATATAGGGAGTGGAACTCAAACTTGAATTCAAAACTCCATTATAATCTGCTCTCGTGAGTGCTCCGGATGATCGAGGTCGATTGACAAAAAACAGATTCATTTATGTGAAATGTTTTTCACCTTCGTCTTTTTGAAAAGCAAAAAGCATCTTTTTATAAAAAGCTAAAGTTGCTTTTGGTGCTTTCTACACCTGCTGCTTCACATGTTTTCATCTGTTTCAGAATTCTGGTCAAGGACAAAAGAGTTGTTTTCCATCCTGGCTTTGGTTCCATTTTCCTCTACATCTGTATCTGCATACATTTTGTAGTGGTTGTCATTTTCAAGTTTTTCGATCCACTGTAAACATGCTAACGTGGAGTCAATTTCCTTTCTCTTGAGGGATAGAAAAAGGTCACTGCTAACAACTTCAGGGTGATCATAGGCAGTGATTAAAATTTTCTCTCCTGCTGCCAGGAATGTATTTTCAGTGTCTTCTTCGATGATCTTTTTGATATATTCCAGAGACATAGCCTTCATCCAAGGAATGCTAGAATTTGGTTGGCCATTATATCCTACACATGCAGGCTGAAGATATCTTCCTTGAATAATCCTCACATAATGATATGTAGAAATATATTCAACTTCACCATTTTTCTTCTGAATCCATTCTGGTGGAGTAGATCTGAACTTCAACCTAAGAATGCAGTCATTTTTTCTAACATTCTTGACTGTGTTAACTATAATGGGTGACAGTCCTTTGAGATCATCATTGATTTTAGTCCAGAGGTTATGGACAAAACCATTTTCAACAAGCCAAAGCTTGTGTTCTTGAGGATGTTCACCCTGAACATTAACCACATATCTTCCAACATAAGGTCCAGGGACAATGAAGAGAGTTGGAGGAAGACATGAATCAGAATTATGACTTCCAATAAGATTATGAAAGTCAAACCAATCTGATTCTTTCAGTGCTAAAACATAAACTCTAGCACTTTCAGGGTCTTCAAGATATTGGATTTTCTCATTCTGAACAGCGCTCTGCTGTGTATTTTCATAAAATACTTGAAACTGTGGTCCGACATTTACATGGAGTTCTTCAGCCAGGGCAAACAAAGCTGGGAACATCAGTCCACTGTTTCTTTCCTGAAAAGCATATAAAAGGTTATCTAAAATAGCCTTCCGGTAGTATGCTAATCTCCTGCTAATTCTAAACACAGGTTCTTTGAAGGTTTTTAATTCATAATTAAAAACATTTATAACTCCAAATGGAGTTATTTTGCTTTTTGGCAAAGCAACAGCCTTAAACGGTCTTGATGAGCCTTTACAGTTTGTCGTTTGAAACGGGCTAGCCAATCCTTTACCCTGGGATTGATCAGTTGTGGCTAATCCTTTTGGTACTAGCAAAAATCTTTTGAGGATTTTTTCTTTAGATTCCTCAACATTTTCAGGTTCTTTTCCCGTTCTTCTGTTTTTGGGATTGCGACCTTCATTGCCTTTTCTTCGGCTGAACATTGCCATTTCTCTTGTTAGGGTGTTTAAAAGATAGTTCTTGTTTCCTGCAATTAATTCAACATTATAATCATATTGGTTAAGAAATAATTGCCAATTCGCTAATCTTCCTCTATCAGCAGCTTTATCAAGTTTAAAATTTTTAAAATTCTTTACTCTAGCACAATCGGTGCATACAGTAAAGGGTTTTCCTAGAAAAGCTGGAGAATTTAAAATTGTTTTCTTGACTGCCAAGATTTCTTTTTCTCCTGTAGGATAATTTTGTTCTGCAGGGCTGAACTTGCCACTACAAAATTTACAGATCTTTTCAATGTTAGTTCCAGGCGTTTTTGCTAGAACAACACCAGACCAGTAATTATCACTAGCATCAGTTTGGAGTATGATTTCATCATTCTCTTCTGGTTGTTGTAGAGGAGGGAGATTCTTGCAGAGGGATTTTATCTACTTTACAATTTTTTCATCATCTTTTGTGAAGTTCCATTTTCTTTTGGAACTCATTTTAGGGGATAACATTGCTGTTAATCTTGAGATTTTGGGAATGAAATCCCTTCTATAGTTGATGACTCCTAAGAATCTTTCTAGACTCTTAGCATTAGGAATTTTATCTGGAAATTTCCAGATTTTCTCAAGGATGTGGGGTTGAAGCTTTAGCTTTATCACTCCATTCTTGATATTTATACCAAGAAAATCTACTTCATCTAGGATAAAAAAGACTTTCTTTTTTCCTAAGATGATTCCATGCTGAATTATTAACTTAACAACCTCGTAAAAGTGTTTCATGTGTTCTTCTCTGTTTTTGGAGAAGACGAGGATGTCATCAATATAAACGACACAGAATTCAGCAACATGCTTGAAGATGTCATCCATCTTTCTCTGGAAGATTGAAGGGGCTTGTTTTAGGTCAAGGGGCATTACTAACCATTCATAATGACCTTGTGGTGTTCCAAAGGCAGTGAGAGGAACACTATCTGGATGCATCTTAACTTGCCAAAAACCAAACTTTGCATCTAATTTTGAAAAGACTTTAGCTCCCTTGAGCTGATTGATCAAGACTCTTGCTTGAGCTATTCCATAACCGTCTTTAACGGTCTTTTTATTGACATCTCTATAGTCAATCACCATTCTAGCTTTTCCTAGCTTTAACATTTTCTGCATGGTTTCTCACGTAGAAGGCTGAAGCATGATTAGGGCTAGTAGATGGTCAAATTAATCTCTTGTTCAGGAGATCTTCTATGTATTGAGGAATAGCTTTAACATGACATATAGCATTCATATCATGTAGTTTTAATTCACAGACAACTGGGTCTTTTTCCTAAAATTTCTGAGGGTCGACATCTATATTTTGTTCAAGCATTTTCTTGATTTTATCAAGAATAGGGATTTTCTGAGATTCAAGCTTATTTTGAAAGTGCTTGAGATTATGCTCATGGATGAAACTAGCTTCTTCATCTTCGCTAGTTTCTTCGTCTTCTTCAGAAGAAGAATCTTCTATAAGCAATTCTTTTTGTTGCTTAATCTGAAGCACATGTTATCTGGGATTATAGGACTTATGATCACCACTATTTCGTTGCGATCTCTGATAATGAGTAGTAATTAAAGTTTGGACCTACTACACTTTTTGCTTGGGTAAGTCGATCGGCCCAAAACATTCTATCTCCTTTTCTGAAGCCCATAGCTTCTTCATCTTGAAGCCCATAAGCTTATCGGGTTTGTTGTTGCAACCCGGTGCACTATTCAATGGTGTAGGGGTTATCCTACAAGTTAGGATGAACGTGGTTGAAGTTTGGCGGTCCCTTCCTGTTGCAGTTGTAGGTTTGGAAACTTATTTGTGTGTTCGCACTTGTTAGTCTTCCGATGTGCAGTGAGTGTGTTTACTTATTGAATTGTTTTTTCAGTTTAATTTGTAAACTTGGTATAATGTAATATGTGACTCTAAAGATTGAGTTTGTATTGACATTGTGGGTTCAGTGCATCATCTTATACATGTTTTAAAAGAAAAAAAAAATTCCCTAGTGTATGTGTTGATGTCTGAACCATCATGCCCGGAGTATTTGTATTTATTTATTTTGTTATTAATTGTGCATGAAAATTAGGGTGTGACAAATCCGGCCACCACTGAGTCTTTCCCCAAAGTATCAATTAAGACCCTTCAATCCGGTTGTCGCCTTGTCTTTCCCAAAGTGAAAGTTGTTTCACTAAGACTGTGAGTGAGTAAAACCCTACAGCTGTATATAGAAACTTTTGGGCCTTGACTTGGGTGGTTATGGTGGCTTTTGTTGTGGATGATGTTTTGGTGTAACAGCAATTTTGGTGCTTTGGTTGAGGCACATAGGTCGCGGAAAATTAAAAGGTTGCTGTTATTTAGATTTTCGGTATAATCCTGGGGGTGGTCTAGTTTGCCAGGCTCGTCTCAAATATAATAAAGTCCTATGACAACGGCCAATCATGATGCTAGTGGTGTTGATGGAGAAGAAGGTCTGCAGACAAGTCCCATCTTTAGTGCGAGGTGCATGCTACATACATGAGTGCTTACTCTAAGAGGAAACATTAACTTTAGGCTCAAGTAACTTACGAAACCAGCGATTTCTTCCTTGGATAGAAATATCGTGATAGGTCCCGAGTGCTAAGAATAAGCCCAAAGAAGAGAAGGAATGAGCTAAAAACTCTGAGATTTATTTTGCATAAAACAATGTTAGTTTGATTGTAGACTTGAGTGTAATTTCTACAGTAGAACCTCATAATTTAATAATCTCGATTAAATAATATTTTTGGCCGGTCCCGACTTGGGACAATGTGCTAAATTTAGGGGTCATCATGGGCCTTGTTAGGGGCAGCCTTACCCTAAATTTTAGGGCTTAGGGCTGGCCAAGGCTTAAATATAGGGCTGGGTTCGGTACGGTACCGGACCTTCAAGTCCAAAACCACCTACCGTACCAGAACTTATTGGTACACAAAATGAAGTACCACTACCGGCCACAAAAGTCGGTATACCGACTTCTCGGTACCGGTTGGTATCGGTTGGTTGGGCCTCCAACCGAGTTTAAGATTGGGCCAGCTTTCAGTTATAGCCCAAATGAAAATTTTAAATCCCTAACCTGTCAACAACTGAAAAACTTAAAGCAAAGGAAAAGCAATCAAATAACTTTTATGAATTTAAAGGCCCAGACCATACACAAATGTAAAACAATAAAAAAACTTATAACTCTCAATCTCTCATTCTCTCACATCAACTTCAGTTCATCACTTACAGTTCATCTCATCATCAGTTCATCACTTCATAATTCATATCATCACTTACAGTTCATCTCATCATCACTTCATATCATCACTTACGGTTCACACAAATGAATGAATCATACAATAACAAAGCGGACAATAGTTTAAAACAAAGTATTCAAAGACTCAAATTTCATCTCATTGTCACTTCATATTAGCTTGTTGTGCTCCTTGCCTCACTTAAAGACTCAAAGTTTCTGCAAATCAATTTTAGTTGAAAAGAATAAGAATGCTGGCAGTTCTGCAAATTCAATCAATGAAGAAGAAACTGACCTGTAGGTCCAAACCGACCAACTGCAATGCTCCTACGTTGCTCCAGTTCTAACTTCTAAGCCTTGATTGTAAGATTTCTTGAATTGTTGAGAACTCGAGATTGGAACACCTGAAAAAGTAAAATTGTAAATGAGTCTTGGGTTGCCATCTTCAAACAAAGTAAAAAGGAAAAAGATAATATGTTTATATCACTTTTTTGAGAAAGATACGTATAATATCACTTCTACTAATGCAATGAACTATGCATCATCATATTGCCATAATAAAAATACCAGAGGAATGGACTAATGGAAAAGAACAGAAATTCAGAATGTCTGAACCAAGTTGTGTAGATCCTCACCAGCCCAGATGGGATATATCAATATATTTACTCCCAAACCAACATCATCGAAACAGACAAAAGAAGATTGAGTATTTAACAATTCCAGGGGAATGGACTAATGGAAAAGAACAGAAATTCAAAATGTCTGAACCAAGTTGTGTAGATCCTCACCAGCCCAAATGGGATATATCAATATATTTACTCCCAAACCAACACCAGCACCTAATGCAATGAGCAAGAATCGTGACACAGCCGTATGAACAAATTCCCTCGTCCTATACAAAAGAAAAACCATTAAAAGTTTAAAACCCATAACAAATTGGTAAATCTCAAGATAATATATAACAAATTGGGTAGATCGAAGTCTCGGACCTCAACTCAACAATCCAAAACAATTGAAGCTCCGAGCTCGTACTCACCAGCAGTCTGCAACAATTGATCGACTAATGTGAATCGAATCGCTTTGACGTGAAATGAAATCGAATGGGTCGAGCGATTCGATTCTTCGAACTGAGGCTCAGAAGTCAGAACCTCGCTCGAGTTCGAGAGAGAGAGAGACTGAGGGAGTGGTCGAGAGATGGACTGAGTCACTGAGGGATTAGGACTGAGGGTTTGCCAGTTTGGAGTTTGGACCAAGAGTTTGAGAGGCAGAGGCTCAGGTCAATTTTCGATCGGGTTCGAGAGAGAGAGAGTGAGAGACTAGGTGAGTCGTCCAGACTGGAGAGAGGCAGAGACTGAGAGAGGGATTGAGGTATTTGGGATTAGGGTTTGGAAAGTTTAATCTAACGGTTGTTAGTTAATATGGAATAAAACAGAAAAAAATCAACGGCTATGATTGATTATATAATAAATATTTAAAATAATTAAATATTATATTAAATATATGGTACGGTACGGTATACCGTATTTTGTTAATATTCAATACCGATACCGTACCAATTACAGTATCTCGGTACGGTTGTACCGTACCACAATGTCGGTAACCGAATCCCTTGGTTCGGGACGGACTCGGTTGGCTGGTTTGGATCGGTTGGATTTGCCAGCCCTATTTAAATATGCTAACCCTTACTTGCCCATTAGGGCCGGGCTGACCTTCTGAATAGGGACGAATATGGCCGAAAATGGCCTTACTTTGTTTAACAAAAGGGAAAAAAATGCGAACCATACCCAACGTTTGTTTCATTAGTAACTTCGGTACCTCAACTTTAAAAAACATCACATTGGTACCTGATGTTTACTCCCCGACTCAACATAAGTACCTGGAGCCTTTAACTCCTTTACGACGTCATATAGATGGTATACATTGAAGGGTAATTTCATCATTTCATGGTTAATTCATTATTTTTTTCTTTAAGCATTTTTTCCTCTCTCTCTCTCTCTCCCTCCCCGGTTCTTTCTTATCTTCTTCTTCCCTCTTTCCAGATCTTCATTTCCTCCTCCTCCCTGCAGATTGGGGTGAATTAAGTTTTACCCAGTCTTGAGTCGATTGAAATTTACACAGAATGGGGTGGATTGTTAATAGGTATGAAGGTAGAAGTGGATCTTAGATCGAGTAGTGTAGGTGAGGAACCCCGGGTAGTGTTCATGTGCTGCGACGAGTTGGTGCTGGCATCGCCATCGGAGCTCTCCTCCTGCTCTCTTTCCCTCTCCACTGTCTTCGCAAACTCCAACAACGTACCGCATACGATTCCATCTCACTCTCCCTCTCTTCCTTCTCTCCACCGTCCTCTGCATCGTCTACCAGTTCTGGACCTGAACAATTGGCCATCATTCACCATCGTAGCTACATTCATCAACGACACTCAGCCCTCTTCCGAATCATAACAAGAAGCACTAGTGACTCAAGTTATCTCCACCATTGAAAACGCCCCTACATCTTCAGTCCACCATTGAATTTTTTATTTTTTATTTTTATAGCTTCCATGTACTTGTTGAGGAGGTTAGGGTGGTTGTGGCAGGAGGAGGCTATTGGGGAGAGAGGGGAGTAGAGCAGGAGATCGGAGGAGGGTCTGAAGGTGAAGGAGGAGGATGCAGCGCGTGAGGTGGTTGATGGTGGCACGTATGGAGTGGAGGAGGTGATCAGGGACTGGGTTTTTGGGCGGGATGGCTTGATTGGGGAATTGGATGGTGGAGGAGAGGTGATATAGAGAGAAAATGTTGGTGGTGACCATGGCCATTAAGAGAAACAAGTTGAGACCCATTGTGAAACCCATTAATTTTGAACTTTCCTTCTTCTTCAACCTCTAAAAATAGGACTTTTGAGTGCTTTGAGATTTGGGGTTTGTGATTTTGAGCTTCTTGAATCATGTGCGTGGGTTTTGCCCTTGAGTCTTTGGCTTCTCTAGAAATGTCTTCTTCAACCAATCAAAGGGCTGAACGAACCAAAGAGCCCCGGTGCCTGCGACGACGCCCCACATGGTGGTAGCCTTGAGGTCAGTGGATGGAGGCCTGAGAAGCTTCGAGAGACGGTTTCAGATGCAATTCCACCTGCCATTCTCGGATCTCAAATGACATGGTGATGCTGGTTTTGATCCCTGGGATTTGGGATGTTCGGGAAGGATGGAGAGAGTTGCAGAGAGAGAGAGGAAAAAATGCTTGAGAAAAAAAAAAAAAATTTAAACACAAATGGGCAATAATACCCTTTAATATATACCACGTCGTAGAGCTCCTAACGTCGTTAGTGACGGGAGGTACTAAAGTTTGGTCGGGGTCAAAACCTCATGTATTAATGTGATGTTTTTAAAAATTGAGGTACCGAAGTTTCAATGAAACGAACGTCGGGTACGGTTTGCATTTTTTTCCCTTAACAAAAAGAAATACATTTTTTTTTCTCGAAATTTGGCTCAATGTTTATATAGGTAAGTAGTTTGTATGGTTTTAGGCCTCGTTTGGTTTGCGGAATGGAAAGATTAGGAAGAGAAACTTTATCCTTTTATGTGTTTGGCACACCCTAGGAAAAGAACAGCTTTCTTGCATGAAGGGAAAATAGGGGGGAAATGGATCATCCCACACCGAATGAGATTCATTTTCTCTCAAACTTTCCATGCATTAATCGCACATTAATTGCTTACTCTAAAGATGATTTTAATGCTCGTTATCACCAAATTATCCACGAAACATTTTAATCTTGAATTATTTATGTTTTGATAATAAGGATATAATCGAAAAATTAATGTTACATATTTTCTTATTCATGCACAAACCAAACATCGGAAAGGAAAGTAAAATACATTTTCCTATTACTTTCCCAGTGTTTCCAAAAATTGGTAGGAAAATTAGTGCGAAATTTACTTTCTCATGTTTATGGGAAAGACCAAGGAACTAATTTCCTTTCCGGCAACTAAACGAGGCCTTAGAGTATATGCTTATTAGACACTATGTGAAATTACTTAAATACCATCGTGTTTTAATACACTATCCCTTATTAGATACTTGCCCGTGAGTTCGACCAGCTATCTCTCACTTACAAAGAAAAGACTATGCCACTAAACTATACCGTTTGTTGTATCGAGAAAAAAAAAAAAACAAAAAAAAAGAGAGAAAACCAATTTATCTTTTTTTTTTTTGTGGGTCTGGAAAAAAAAAGAAAAAAAAAAGGCTCAAGTAATAAGAGGAAAAAGAAAAAGAAAAAGGAAAATCCAAAACTTGCAAGGTCATATTATATTCTCTCTCTCGCTCTTTTGCTTCTGCCTCACAGTAGGGTTGCAGCAGATAAACGCCACCACTTTCTTTCTCTCTCTCTCTCAACACGCAGCAGCTCTTTGACGCCCCACTCACAAGACTCAGTCGGAGAACTAAGCAAGCCCTCTTCGACTTGGACCCCCTTTCTCCTCTGCAATAATGGGTGCCTCACTCCCTCCCAAAGAGGCCAACCTCTTCAAGCTCATCGTCGTAAGCTCCGATTTCCCTCCCCCTTTCTTTTTTTTACTTGTACTCAATGTGATCCAACCTCGATCACAATCTCTCACTCACGGAGAACAAACTCAGAAAAAAAAAACAAAAAAAAAAAACAGCTGAATGAGTAAAACCCTAGATTTATTGTTCGGCTCTTTGCTTTCTTCTGTCCTCGAAGGAGGTGTAGTAATTGGGGCTGTTTGTGATTGGTTGTGGGGTTTTTAAGCAAAACGAATGGTCAAGCTTAGTTGAAGTTTGTGGTTTTCGTGGTCAATGAATTGTATAAGATTGTTGTGGTGGGTTTAGGGACTGTAAAGCTTTAAATTTTGGTACTTGATTGGTTATTATTAGCATTAAGTATTTCGAGTAAACTCAGAGGTTAAAGTTTGGTACTTGGGATATAATCATACAGACCTCCTTATCTTTGGTATTCGAGGGTGTATTTTAGCTCTATTGGGACATATTTAGAATTGCCTAATGCACCGTGCAAGGTTCGGTCATGATCTTGTAGATTATGGTATAGAGTTGCAGGGGGAGAGTGTTGATCATGTATTCGTGCACCTGTGAAGTTGTTGCGTCTTTGTGGGAAAAGCTATTTACTTATATAGGGAGGCTGGAGTGATGCGGGAGAACTCAGTAGGAAGGATTGATTTGCTAAGCCACAAAGCTTCTGCTTTTGGCAAGGGAAAAACAGGCCAAGGTTAATATGGGGTGGTAGCTGTTCTTTGGGTGGTGTGGATGGAAAGAATAAAAGAATCTTTGAAGTGAAGAGGTGGGATTACTTTGGGAGAGAGTTAGGTTCCGGGCGTCTCTTTAGCTTCTGTTTGTGGGGAGTTTAGGAACTATACCTTGTAATTTGTTCAATTTGAAAGCAGCCATAGTCTAGGGCTTTATCTAGGCTGTTTGCCTCGCTTTATTTTATGTGGATTTCTTGTCCACCTTGTGGTATTATGCTTTTCTTGAGTTTTCAATAAAAGATGTTTTTTTTTTTCGAAAAAAAGAAAGAAAAAAAGAATGCCTACCCATGTGGATTAGCAAATACTTCACTCAAACCCTACTGAGATACACTACCATGACTGCATTACGCACATTTACCCTCTGGGTTTGTTTGTTCTTTTTGATAAAATCAGTTGAATTTGTAAAATGGAAAACATATGTTTGCCGTGTTAAAGGAAATATATTGGGTGGTACATTGCTGGAATTAGGTATCAAAGTCATAAGCGCAGATTAATTTTTATGAGCTATTGACTTATCTACATGCATATGATTTTGCTACCTTGTCTTGTTGATTTAGTGTAATTATGAAACATCTTTTGAATGTGTACAATTGGCAATCTAATCAAAATTATTTATAGCACAAAATAATTACCTGAAATCTTGCTGGTACTAATTGAAATTGCTTTTGCTTTCTATGTCACTTCAGAAATCATATGAAACTAAACAATATAAGAAGGGTCTGAAGGCAGCAGACGCCATATTGAAGAAGTTCCCAGACCATGGAGGTATGCTTTTTCAAATGCAATAACTGTTTATGAATATTTTTGTTTGTTATGGTGTGTTTTGTGCATCATTCCACTTATTAAGTGTAGTCTGATCTTTGAAGCTGAATATACATGAGTGTGTTTTAATTTGCCATGTTTCAGTTCTGGCTTGCTCATACTCATGGTTGTTTCTTGAGTGGTTACTTGATTATGTTAATTTGTTAATTTTCATTGTTATCGTTTTTATTTTTCATAAATTTTTTTATATGGTAGACTGCTTTTTCACATTAAGATATTGTTATGTTAATAAATATAATTTTTATATTTGTGTCCACACAAATGGAAAGACTTAATTTTTTTTGACTTGTGCTGCCTTTTCCAGAAACTTTATCAATGAAGGGGTTAACATTGAATTGCATGGACCGTAAATCTGAAGCATATGAACTTGTCCGGATAGGACTAAAGGTTAGAATGATATTTCTAACTTTTTTGATAGTGTTGGTTCCAAAATGATTGCTCGATCACTTTGTTAGCTAATCCTGGGTTACTTTTTTGTCTTCACGCAGAATGATCTCAAAAGTCATGTTTGCTGGCATGTGTATGGTCTGCTTTATCGATCTGACAGAGAGTACAGGGAGGCAATTAAATGCTATAGAAATGCGCTAAAGATAGATCCAGACAATATTGAAATACTACGTGACCTGTCCCTCTTACAGGTATGCTTTAGATGCCACTAGCTTATAACAAAAGTAAAAGTCTGTTGAATGGTATTATTACTTTGTGTTCAACCTGATGATAGTCTTGTTTGACCAAAGGAAAACAAGACACTGGTAATGTACTTGTTCTTGACATGGAATGTTCAGACTAGCAATTGCCACATGTACCTTGATGTATGCTTTGTAAATGTCCTAAAGATACTGATAAAAAAAAAGAAATCCAAATGTTGGATTTTCTTTGCTGCAAGATTTCCGACTTGTGATTTTTTTTTTTAATTACTCATTCGATGTCAATGCTCTTCTGTAAATATTGATAAGACATCATTGTTTGTTGTTAACTTTTATGTGCGTTTTTTTTCTTTCCTTTTTTCTTCCTTAACTGCGATTTTCTAGAAAAAAAAAGATAAGATTCAAAGGATTTTACCAGCATGCCTGAACCATTTCATGGTTGTTTGGAATTTGAATTCATTGTAGATGTCATTGGTCATAGTTAGTTCTGCCACATTGACGTCATTGGTCACAAAACATTTCATCTGTTTGGCTACTATTGGAGGGATGTTCACAGTTGATATCTCACGACCATCTCATTTGCCTAGTGTAGTATATATATAATTGATAACTATCTTGGGGTGCTGACTGCTGAGGTTTCACCTATATGCTATATAGCAGGAGATCATGATGGTTTGCTGAATAAAAGTACAACGCAGTGTGATTGTTTTGAAAGTTGCAAACCAAGGATAGGCGTGCTGTCATTTTAGACTGTAGGAGTCTTATAACACATCTGTGGTCCATGAAACTATGTTACTCTATCTCTATTAAAATGTCATAATTTGAAACGTTGAAATTTTTTCTTAACTACTTCTAGTATATATGTGAGTTAACTAGGTTAGCATTTTAACTCGGGGTCTCTCAAACCTGTAAGAAAGAAAAGTGACGTACAAAAGTATTTTCATTGCCAACATCAGATGACGTGAGTTGTTCATCAATATGGTGTTGATGAAATCTCTTTCACCCCCAAGCCCCCCCCCTCCCCCACAAAAAAAAAAACCACCATCCCCAGTTTTCCACCTCAATAAAATAGTTTACTTCACAGATTTACTAGAGCTGTAAACGGTTATACATGTTTCAAGTGTGTCAGGATCTTTCGCTGCTTTATGTGTATTTTGCACTGGTTTCGCATGCTGATTTTGCTACTGATATGATGTTTGTGCTACTTTTTTTTAACCGGCCTATGGGGCTTTTGAAAAATTTAGCTTTTCATATGTATGTGTAATCCTCTTAGCTTTCAATTAGCTGCTGATGCATTTTACCAATCATGGTACAGGCTCAAATGCGGGATTTGACAGGATTTGTTGAGACAAGACAGCAACTCCTGACCTTGAAACCAAATCATCGCATGAATTGGATTGGCTTTGCAGTCTCCCATCATTTAAACTCAAAGTATGATTTAGATTTGCTAAAATTCTAATGACTGCTAGTACTTTTTATTTTCATTCTAATGCCTGTCTTGGGGTGAAGGTTTGAGGCCCACCATTTAGAATGTCTTATTAATACATTTACATCAGTTTTAGAATTCAAGCTTGTAAACTATGATGTTACTAGGTTGATGTGTTGAAGTTGTAATGATATTGAGTCCCACTAGTTGGAATGTCTTCTTACTGCATTTGACATTACTTTCAGACTTAAAAGTCTGTAAATTTTGATGCTATCATGCTGATGTGTTAAAGTCACACTAATAGTATTTGTTAGTTTGATCATAGATAGTTATTTTAATCATTTAGTATAGGACACTAACTAGTTATTTGTTATATAATAGTGCCGTAAAAGCTGTTGAAATTCTGGAAGCATATGAAGGAACACTAGAAGATGATCATCCTCCGGATAATGAACGTTGTGAGCATGGGGAAATGCTTTTATATAAGGTAGTTTCATTGATGGTTTTAATCTAAAGTCCTCCACTTTTCTCTAGTTGCAGTATACTCTGGAATGTCAAGTTCATGTGGGATTTGTCCGGGATCCATAGGGGGGGGGTGGGGTCTGTACATTTAATTGTTTAGATCAAACAACCTTGCCCTCTCCATTCCTGTACAAATAGAGATGAGACTTTTCTTTAATACAAGTTATCAGAAACCCTTCCACTTATTTGACACTAGTGCAGAGTTCCTGCAATAGGTTTTACTGTTCCAAACAAGCAAAATAGTACACTTGCAAGAATTTATATGCAACATTCTTATTTCCTTTGGACTCCATAAAGAAAGAGTTACACTGATTAAATCAATTTTGGTTATGACATAAAATTAATTCTACTGAGGTGTTTAATTGTTTATATAAGCTGCATATATTGGTCATAGACATATAGGTGATGAGCACATTTAGAAGTTTGTTTATGTCATGTTAAGACAGTTAACTGCGCTTGAGAGAGAGTTGGGGACTGTGGTTGTGCTAGATCGAGTTTCAGTCATGACTGAGCTAGCTAGTATTTTGCCTTGCAAAATACTTGAAATATGATATGTGGACTTCCTTTTCATTGGTATCATTGGAATTATTATCTTTAAAGTAAAGCTTTCTGAAGGACCATAGTATAAAGAAATCTTGGAAACTTTTTTGTCATCATCATAAATTGTGCTACTGCCTGAAGGACCATAGTATAAAGAAATCTTGGAAACTTTTTTGTCATCATCATAAATTGTGCTACTGCCTGAAGTAGGAAGAATTAAAAAATTTGGCAAGTTTCTTCTTCATAAACATAGCATCCTTATTTGTTAAATAATTCTATAAACCGTGACTCTGTTATCTTGTTGTGGTCAATCTTTTTAATTTTTGCTGGAAGCACAGTGACATTTTATGATGTTCTTCAGTATAATTTTTTTTTTTCCTGGTGGTTGTGTGTCAATGTCTCCAGGTTTCATTGCTAGAGGAAAGCAGCTTAATGGAAAGAGCTCTCCAGGAATTGCATAAGAAAGAGCCGAAAATAGTAAGTGTGCATTTCACTTGTTGCTGTTTAACATGTGATGCTTAATGTTATGCTTTGAGTATGATGCGTTTCTGGTTCTTATCATCTGGTTTTGATGTTTTTAAGGTCGATAAATTGGACTATAAAGAACAAGAGGTTTCTCTTTTGGTGAAGCTTGGTCGGCTAGAAGAAGGTGCTGAACTGTATAGGGTATTGCTTTCCATGAATCCTGACAATTACAGGTATGGCCAGTTTTCGGTATCCATGTTTGCATTTGATAAAGGTTTAGAGAGATGCCAAATTCAGCCCCATATATTATTAGTATTACCCCGCCTGACCTGGGGTCCTGGGATATTCCCGGTTTGTTCCCCGATTATTATTATTATTATTTTTTGCGTAAAATTAGAAGTTAAAATTTTATTGGCAGAATGTGATGTGCTTAATTTGAGAGATTCTGGAGAAAAGTAGTTGAATTGTTTACCTACACATAATATAAAATAAAAGAAAAGAAATGACTTGCATTCTAGCTGTTGATTTCTCTGTATGTTGCTCTTATTTGCGACTGCATGTTCACATGCCACTGCTGTGCTTAAGGGTGGTGTTAAGGAAGTTACTTTTTTTAATGTTCAGATATTATCAAGGATTGCAAAAATGCCTCGGGCTGTATGCAGAAAATTCCCAGTATTCACCTGATGAAATAGAAAGGTTAGATGACTTGTACAAATCACTTGGGCAGAAATACAACTGGTCTTCAGCTGTTAAGGTAACAAGTTCCCTCACTTTATATATGTACATGTTTATTTCTTTCTTTCTTTTTGCCTTGCAAGAATTTTAAATTATCTACTGTTGTAGCTCAAGACTCTGCCTAGTATATATTAGTGTCAGTTGAGCATCTTATTCTGTTGCTCAAACAGTCGCTCTTTCTTTTGCATACTTCTTGTCCGCTTTTTTGTATTATGCTTTTTGTTTAATTAATAAAAAGCTATTTCTTTTCAAAATAAAATAAATAAAATAAAATAATATAATATTATCTACCATCTGTACATTCCCATATGATTGGTCTCTGGTTTTTATAGACATGTTCCCTCTTAGAGGCATAGCATTGCTTTTTTATCCCTTTTCGTTCTTACCAGATCATGGGTGAGATTTATGGTTAGAAAAAAGATGGCCTCAGGGCAGCTCATTGTCCTGTCTTAAGGGCATCTCTCACTTTCTCTTCTGTATAAAGACACAAAAGCAAAGTGATGCTACATGGAAATAACACTTCAATCAGAAAATTAGCATCACAACTTTGAAAGAGTTTAATACATGTGAAAGGTCCTACACTAAAATTTTCTGTCAGACAATACTTTTGGTATAGCAAAAACTTGTTGCTTATGGTGTTAATCTAAATTGCATGATGATTTCTCATAATATAACTCGGAAAAGCTTACTTGGGGTTCCCCCATTTTTCATCAGAGGATCCCACTTGATTTTCTACAAGGTGAAAAGTTCCGCGAAGCAGCAGATAATTATATCAGGCCTCTCCTGACTAAGGTATGTATCCAGTACTTTTCATAGAGTTCTTATTCGCCTGCCTATTTTCTATAAGGATCCCACTTGATTTTCTACAAAATAGATACAGTTATTCACCTTCCTAGTTATCTATTTTGACAAAGCTCTTTGATGTTCCAGGGAGTTCCTTCATTATTCTCTGATCTTTCTCCTCTGTATGATCACCCTGGAAAAGTTAGTTTTACATCCTTATTAATCTTTTGATATAATTTCTTATTGTTTGTTATTGTGAAATTGAATGGTATTTTGGTGGGATCATCAACTCTTTGGTTTGAATGTTTAACTTTAGCTAGTCTTATCCAGGCAGACATTCTTGAACAACTTATCCTTGAGTTGGAGCATTCAGTTCGGGTGACTGGTGCATACCCTGGGAGGTAACATATGATCATAGTAATTTTGTTTGATATTTCAGTACCTGCCTACACTTTGCTCTATGCCAATGATGCCTTGTTATACAAAACAGAGAATAAAAATACCTTTCTTAAAAGTCATATAATTTTAGAAAAAAGAAAATCACAAATGTTTCTTTTTCAGTTTATGTTACGGATTGGTTTTGGCACTCCACATTGGCCACATTTTGACACGCGCAGTCAACTTTTAAGTACTTAATAGTGGAGTGCAAGTGCGAAAGTGGAGTTCCAAAATGGCTCTTTTTATTTTCTTAACTCTAACAAATAGTTAACTGATAATATGGTGATTTTCCATGGATTTGATTTTTGAAAAATATTGTTGAACAGGTATGTTTAGAGTGTGTTGACTTTTTGTGATGGTGGCTTTATGACTGGTTGTAAATGTTTCTGTAGAATAGGTGTTAATCTTTAATTTACTTGCATTTGATGATTTGAAGTATTTATACTGATGTGCTGTTGCTTTTATTGAATGCAGGGTAGAGAAGGAGCCCCCTTCAACACTTTTGTGGGCCTTGTTTCTGTTGGCTCAGGTTGACTGTTTTTCCTTTAAATAATGCTTTTGTTCCATTCTAGTTTCTTGTAAGCCTTCTGTTTGTGTCTCTGAATTCGGATATGCTTATAGATTCTGTGTTGATGCAGCATTATGATAGACGAGGCCAATATGACGTGGCTTTATCTAAAATTGATGAGGCCATAGAGCACACTCCAACTGTGATTGATTTATATTCTGCCAAGGTTGGTTATCTGCTTAAGCTTTTGCTGTTTATGTTATCTTCCAATTCTACCGGTATTTGCTTTAAATCATATGTCTTCCGTGGTATTTGACAATGGGGTTTGAGTTTTGGCCTTGAGATTGGATTTGTTGATTGAAGTCATTAATGTATCTACCGAAAAGTATGAAATAACAATTGTTTCTTTTGTTCAAGTTTTCAAATAAATTATGGTATAACCGGTGAACGAATAACATTGAGATTTTAAGAATCTAGTACTAAAAAAATGCTCTCTGGGTTGTAATGCAATGCCAATTGTCTGATGCAAATTTGGAATGTCAATTTGCCATTTTCTGGTACAGTTTGTGGTTTCTTAGAATGCATATGAACCTTTTCTTTTATATTGTGGAACCACAAGTTTCAAGACCACAAGCAAAATCTCAAGTAAAATTTTCAGATTTGTTTCCGAGGGTTGATACAGTTCTGTTGTTTTTTCTTTTATATATTAATATTTGTACTAATGATAGTTCACTGTGTTTCGACTGTCTACATTATCACATATGGGTAATAGTGTTGTTCCCAGCATAATCTTATCTTTACTGTGCAGAGAGCAACAATGTATTGATACATACATATGATTTTGTACATATATTGTTGGTGAACTTTTTGGTGTCCAAAAAATATTCTCATATGTCTTTTGTTCAGAGTCGGTTTTTGAAGCATGCTGGTGATTTGGCTGCCGCTGCTGCATTGGCAGATGAAGCTAGATGTATGGATCTTGCAGATCGCTATATAAACAGTGAATGTGTTAAGCGCATGCTGCAGGCTGATCAGGTTGGCTTCACATCTCCTTTTCTTTTTCCGAAGTATTACTTTTTTTTATTTATTATTACTTATTTTTATTATTATTAATCTTTTTAAATAGCAAACTTAGGTTTTGTAGTACAGGGAAGAAATTGCAGAGTTTTGTTTGTGATTTAGGTATTTTTCTTGGAGAGGAATAATCCGATATTTGTATAGCATAGGGAGATGAGGATGGAGTTGTTGTAGGAAAAAAGAGTGTTTATTGGTCCTCTTTTTGGGCTTCTGTTTCAGCAGCTTGTAGGAGTGTAAGTCTGTCTTCCATCTTGTAGACTTGGAAGGCAGTGATGGGATAGTTTTCCAAGATGCATGCTTTGTATTGTTTCGAGTTCTTGTAAATTTTTCTTATTTGTGGACTTTTGTCCACTGCATGTACTTGTTCTAGTTATATCTTAATAACGTTATTCTCTTCTGAAAAATGAATGAAAATAAAATGTACAAAATGGATGGACAAGGAGTTGGTCTAACCAAGCCGCTTAAAGCAAAGGCATGCTTTGAGAAAAAAAGTAGATAAACGGCCACATAATATGTAATTTTACTATTAAATTTGGGTGCTGATTGCTGTTGCTTTTTTCTCTATAGAATCTCAGGAGCTGAATTGTTTGACATGCTTTTTTTAATTTTATTTCCTACTTTTTGAAGGTTCCTTTGGCAGAGAGAACTGCTGTATTGTTCACGAAAGATGGTGATCAGCACAACAACCTTCATGATATGCAGTGCATGTGGTTTGTATTGTCTGTTACCATTTTTTGCTTTCATGACTTGGCTTTTTGGTGAAGGGTGCTCATGTTTGTTCTTTGTCGTTCATAAGGTATGAGCTTGCCTCTGGTGAGAGTTATTTCCGGCAGGGTGATCTTGGACGAGCTCTGAAAAAATTTTTAGGTGTGGAGAAACACTATGCTGATATTACAGAAGACCAGTTTGACTTTCATTCTTATTGCCTAAGGAAAATGACTCTGCGTTCCTATGTGGAAATGCTTAAATTCCAAGATCGGTTGCATTCACATGCATATTTTCACAAAGCAGCAGCTGGTGCAATCAGGTGAAGCATATTCATTAGGAACCGTGAAATGGCTTTAAGATTAGTCACAAATTATTATTTTCCACTTTTGTTCGTCTCTGCCTTCCTTGATGTCGTGTTGCATCCTTTGCAATCTGGGATAATCAGGTTAGATGTAGTATGATGGTTACTTGTCTTAAGTTGTTGACTTTGAAAGTGGTTGTCCTGTTCAGAATGCTTTTCATTTTATCACTTAAGTTGCTTCAAAACAAAAATGAATGCTCTCATTGTTCAGTTAGTATTATTTTTTGGACTTTTGTTTGTCTTTCCATTTCTTGTTCTCGTATTGTTGCATTTGTCTGGGATTTTTAGATTAGATAAAAGATGATGGTTATGTGTCTTAAATTGTTATAATGGTATGTGCCCCAGAGTTTTTAGAGTTGATCCTTTACTTGCACTTGAATATGTGCAGTTGTTTATTCTTGTTGCATGTTCAAACTTACGGATTTAGTTAACATGCAGATGCTATTTGAAGTTGTATGATTCTCCTTTGAAATCAACATCTGAAGAAGATGATGATATGTCAAAGTTGCTGCCTTCTCAGAAGAAGAAAATGAGGCAAAAACAGAGAAAGGCAGAAGCACGAGCTAAGAAAGTATAGTATTTTGTAGCTTGTGATGTGAGTTTATGTTTTATTTGTATTTTCTTATTTACTAATATATACCATTATATCAGGAGGCAGAAGGTAAAAATGAAGAATCTAATGTTAGTGGTGTGTCCAAGTCTGGGAAACGACCTGTAAAGCCTGTAGATCCAGATCCTCATGGGGAGAAATTGTTGCAGGTCTGGTTTAATGTTTATACATGTATCTTTTTTGTTGCATCTAGTAAATGATATGAATCCCACTTACACTGTTACACATTTACTCAGGTCAACGATCCCATGTCAGAAGCTACAAAGTACTTGAAGCTGCTTCAGAAGAATTCTCCCGAGTCCTTGGAGACACACTTGCTTTCTTTTGAAGTAAATATGAGAAAGCAGAAGATTCTGCTAGCCTTTCAGGTAATGTTATGTTCAAATGTTGACTGAGATGCCTCTGATTAAATTTTCTCACATTAAAATTCGATCAACCAAGATTTTAAAACAAATGGACACAGTTATTAATTGGAGTTTGTATTCTGTACTTTTCCATTTATTACGAAAACAGTTGTCAGGATACAGCAACACAATCTCACATGTCTGTTGAGCAATTTACAAGATTCTCTAGGCTTGGTTTATTAAGCTCAACACACTTTTGATTTATGACATTATTTATTAATTTATTTCTCGTCTCTTTTTTTGACTCTAGGCTCTGAAGCAGCTACTGCGATTGGATGCCGAACACCCTGATTCGCATCGCTCTTTGGTAAGTTATACCTGTTTGGTCTTTGGTCTATGTGTGCTTGCTTGTTTATATGTGGGGTTGTATGCTCTGATACTTATCTAGCGGCCTTTATTGGTGACCTCAATATGGGCAGATTAAATTTTTCCATAAAGTCGACATGATGCCTGCTCCGGAGACTGATACCGAGAAACTGATTTGGAGCGTATTGGGAGCAGAGCGCCCCCTTATCAGGTATGTCCACTTTGCTCCCTCTCCCTCTCTGTGCCCACGTTGCCCACAAATTGAAGCCAATCATTTGTTTCTATTGGTTTATAGTCGATTGCAGGGAAACTCATTGGTGGAGGCAAACATGAATTTCTTGGAAAAACATCAAGGTGACTTTAAGCTTATCATTGAAAATGGAAGATGAATGATCACCTTATTGTTTTTGCCATTTATTTATTCATGTCTTTGTTCTTTATGCAGATTCCTTGATGCATAGAGCTGCAGTTGCAGAGGTTCTGTATGCTTTGGAACCTAACAGGAAAGATGAGGCTATTGCATTAATTGAAGATTCAACCAACAATATGGTTCCCAAGTAATGCCCTGTGCCATTTCGTTTATCTTGTTTATGAAAGTTACAATTTTGGGGATCTCTAGGATTGAGTATTCATTGAATTTTTCCATGTTATTTCACAGTACTAATGGAGCCCTTGGACGGGTCAGAGAGTGGAAACTCAAGGATTGCATTACTGTTGACAGACTTCTTAAGACATTCCTTGTTGATGCTGCTGCTGCTTTGAGTAAGTACCAAAACTAGATTGTACTTCTGTTTCTTTTATACAATATAATTTAAGACTAGAACCTGTATATCTAGTTGCTTGGTGAGCATGTTTTAGCCTATTCGTGTTCTATATTTAAAGTTGTGTTTCTGTTTACAAAATCTGAAAGTTTTGCGCATCAGATGTTGTCAATATTACATTTGTTATGTCAGAGATAGGATTCCTGTATTTACATGATTCTATAATCATTGTCTCCATATTCACATCTCTCTTCTTAACGACATTGTTGGGGTTTTGCATTATATCATATATGTATCTTAGAACCTTACAATGTAAAAGGTCACAAGTCGGGCAGTTCTTCTGATTCAAGATATGGACTCCTCTAATAACTCTTTCGATGTAGGATGGAAAGAGCGATGCGCTGAGTATTTCCCTTACTCAACTTACTTTGAAGGCAGTCGCAGTTCTGCTGTACCTGATTCAGCTTACAACCAAAATGGTAGTGCGAACCATGCAGACCATGGACATAATGCAGGCTCCATTGCAGTAAATGGAAATTTGGAGGCATTTAAAGACCTCACAATCCAATGATGAAGTTGAATAGAAACATTAACTAGAGGAAAATGCAAGTTCACCATGTGTGATTGGCAAATCACGAAACCAATCTGCAAGTCAGAAACATATGCCATAGAGCAGAGTAGGTTGCACCTCGTTCAGAGAAAGCTGGGGTTTTGTGCGAAGTTAATAGTATGCTTGCAAGAAGTTGACGTTTCCCAATTTTTAATCTGAAAATGTGTATAATCTACTTTTACTGTGCTTCTAGAATTTATTTTTTATTTTAGTTTTTAAATTTGGTCACATTTTTGTGTTGATCTTTAGATGAGGCTGCATCTTGGGATGTGTGCCCCCAAATTTGAGTTTATATTTGAGGGAGGAGCTACAGAATTTCGTTTTGAGTACTGTTTTTAGATCCGGTCAGAATAGATACCAGGAGTTGTTGTACCCTTTCTCATTTCATTGACTTCAATCATGTATAAACACCAAATTATTTGAAAATTTTTGCTCTATGAATCGATAGTTTCCATCAAATAATTCTGCAATTTGTGGTAATGTTAATCATGGCAATGAGATTGTGAAGTACGGCAATCATTTTTGTTTCAACATCTCGGTTCAGTTTCGAGCTGCAGTGTCACAGTTTATAAAGTAGGGTCCAAGTAATTTTTTGTCATTCACCAGTGTATAACAAAAAGATGAATTTATTGGAAAAGCTATTCTTTGAATGAGAAAAATATCAGCTGTTGTTTACAACCACTTGGATCATTACTAAGCGCAAGGCAATCTGATGAAACTAAAATGGAAATGGAGTTGGGTTCAAATTTAAGGATGCTTCAGTTCACAACATTCGATGAAGAGGTGTGTGTGTGTGTGTATTTTTCTGCCGTAGCAATGCTCTATAAATGTCCAACAGGGGAGAGGGAACTCACCTTTATATTTAAACTGTAGACGATATTTACAGATAAACCGAAGCACTTCACCCTATTACTGAACCTGAGATAGTCTCAGCAGTCTCAACAATATAGAATTCTGTCATTTTCTGTCCTTTCATATACTTAGCAATCAGCTGTGCCCAGCTCCTCACCCTATTGCTGGCTGGAGTCTCTGGCTGGCGTGGTACCGCTGCTCTCTCCAACCTCCGACTTACAGAGGGGGCATGAGGCATTGATTTTCAACCATTTGTCAACACACTCCACATGAAAGACATGTGAACATGTTAATTCTCTTACCTCATCATTATCTGAATAATTTGCCAGGCAAATACTACAAACCTGCACATGGAAGGAGAAAGCACATTAATTGAATGATAATAGCACAAGAACTTTTGGTCTTGTGATCACTCCTACCTTGTGCAATCAAGATGATTTGATTGATGTATAATAGCACTGGGTAGTTGATTCAGAAAGAATAATAATACTAAGAGAAGATTCTGTGATATGCTAAACTAGTTTCCCCTAGAGAGCTCAAGATTGAAGGTAATTAATTTAAATTTCTAGTCTAGCTAGTCAAATGATCATAGACAAATTCACCCATATACAGTAATACGATAATATTATATCTATTTTTGTTATGGTCTGAAAGAAATAAAATACAATCTTTTATTTATAGCAATGAAGCGTGATTGATCTCATGGCTACAGTCTCCTGAAACCACTTAAATGAATCTCGATAGTAATTCAGCACCTGTTGTGATAGAGAGGGATGTTCTTAATGTAAACCCAGTAGTTATATCCAACAGGCAATCAACTTTTATCAGTAAGGTATGCAGAAGGAGCATGAATTTTCAACTGTGCTAGAATTTCCTGAATTGATAAAGAAAGTTGATCGGGGATCCAATATTCCAAATTGGGTCAAGCTTTGATTAATTTCAAGGACCATGAACTCAGATGGCACTATTAGGAAGAAAAAGAAAAAGGAAAAAAAAAAAAAAACACAGAAGGCCCCGAACATACTCACCGCATCTTCTTCTGATATTGCACGCTCCTTCTCTGTCCCTGCAGCCAAGAGTCCTCCTTCACCAGAGGTGTTGCTCTCCTGATCATCATTCATACCATTTCTCTTCAGCTTGAATTTGTAGGTTGGCAGAGCATTAATTGACTCTGTGGTGGCTCCTCTAGTCTGAGCATGGTCCTCTCGGAATCCCAGGACAGAGATGATGCACGGCAGGCAGCAACAAATTGTTGCACACAGTATGAATGGCATGGCATATCCGATACAGCTAAAGGTAAGGAACACTATGCATAACCTACAAGAAACCCAGGAATCTTTAGATGACTCAATAACCTAGCGAATGTTAAAGACTCTGTCATTAAGAGGTACCTATACAATTTAGGAGCATCAGAGGGAGAAGAGTGACCTCCAAAAATCCACACATTTCCCACAACAAACCAGACTGCGAAGAAGCAATCTAATGCCATCTTGAAATGATCCACCAACCCATTAAGTCTGCAACACAGTAACTTCTTTAGTTAATGACACGATCTATATATGATGTCTGATTTGTATGGATCATTATGAAAACAGAAAAAGCGAAAGAATAAAAGATGCTTACAAATATCTTGAAAATAGTAGTTACAACATTTGATGTAGCAAATAGGACTTCAATCTACGTGTTCATCATGTTGCAATTTATTGTGTTATTTAGATATGTACATGAAAACAAATTCAACACTAAACAAATCTTCTGACTTAATTCTCAAAAGTAATTTCTAATAAGTGAGCTCACACCATACAACTTATCAAGATGCGTGTTTCTATCTTAGCATGGATAGCAACCAGAGTATAAAAGACAGCCAAGTAGCCAAAAAATAAAAACTTTTGTAAAGAACAATAAAACCTAGATGAGGTGACCACTCTATGGAATAGAGTAAGGTTTTAGAAATCTGCTGTACTTAAAATTTCAGTCATGTTCACCCGGTCACCAGGTGACCATGGATTTGTGGTCACGCACGCTTGGATTTAATTCCAGGTGAACACTACTCCTTAAAAACATATTCTCTGTGTGTGTGTGTGTGTGTGTGCACGCTGTGAGTTTTTTAACAGTATCATATACTTTTATTGATAAATTGTTCATCATAGAATTGTAATCCAGCAAAGGCGTACAAATAATAGCAAAACATTACAAAGTGTGTGTGCTCTGAGTTTTTTAACAGTATCATATACTTTTATTGGTAAATTGTTCATCATAGAATTGTAATCCAGCAAAGGCGTACAAATAATAGCAAAACATTACAAAGGAAAACAAAGCATGACTTGGTACAGAATCCTTAGAAGAGCTTTGACACAACACACACACACACACACACACACACACATAATAGGTATTTGTAAATATATGAAAGCATGTAGTTATCAGAGCAAACACAGGTATGTATATATATGAAAATACATATGTAGTTATCCAGCATGCTCACCAGGAAACCTGGCGGACGACAGTATCAACAAGTACAATGAAGGGCATCCTAGTTAATAAAATATGAAATGAAACGTAAAAGGAAAAACAAAAACCTTGCACTTGAGGGTTCTGCAACTTGAGGGTTTCTCATGACTGTTTCTGTAGTGTGATTTCTTTCTTCGTCTGAAGCTGGAGTAATTGAAATAGCTGTATAAGAAGTTGGTTCAGGAGGATTGCGTTCAGAAGACCCTTGATGAGATTGAGTGGATTCTAGCTCAGCACCCCTGTTGCGGTTACGGAATCTCCAGTAAAGAATAGGTAGTGTTGCAACACAGCCAGATGCATAACCCACAATCCATGCAAACAAAGGGGCTTGCGGATTTTCATTTGTCGACAATGACAAAACAACAATAGATGCTATTATCTGACTCATAGTGACAAGAAGTTCAACAGAAAGCCACAGCCCTGAATTCAATGGGCTTCTTCTGTGGCGACTATACCCATCACCCCGCCTCATAAATGATGAACTCCTAGCACTTAATCTGTTTGACGAAGTTGAAGCAGCCTGATAAGTGGGGGCATGTGTAATACGTGACAGTCTATCTTCATGCTGAGGTAAGTCCACTCTAGGAGGTTGATCATCATTAGATGAACTTGATGAGGTATCATCATTCCTCGTTACGTCAATTACGTGCACATGACTGTTGGGGCTTTCCATCTGCTCTAGTAGCAAAGGATATTGGTCACTTCGAGAGTCGCTATGTGGTTCTGGAGAGGGAACATCCATCTAAGTCCGCCAACCAACTTAGAGGGCGAGAATGCATAGATTGGTAAAAATGAGCTTTCTGTATTTGTGCACTCTATCTACAAATCCCCTTCTCTTTCTTAACAGATGAAAAATTCATCTGATATCCTCATTGGCTTGCATGCAGCTTGTAACATGTGGAAAATTTGAAACTACATGCTTTGAAGAATTTGTTTTTATTTCATATGTAAGCTGCGACACAATCAGAACCGTTATTAGTCCCTCTTTTATGTAATTTCTATAAAACCTTAAATGAGCAATACTACATTTTAACATGTTAATGTGAATAAGTAAAAGCTGGCAAGCAGGATTGCGATCAATGTAGTTGGTATAAGCAATGCCATCCTATCAAAAAGATCTTCTTTATCACATTGTTAAACAGTGGGGTAGCTACATGGTTTGTGAGAATAGCAGATGCACATACATTACACAATCACTCTCCAAGAACGGGGAGACAGCGAGGCGGTTACATGATTCGTGCGAACAGAAAACTATCTCTTCATAGCAAATATGCATGGAGACAAATAATAAACAAAAACCAAATTCTAACAATAGATAAAATTAGACAAGTGGAATGTAAAAGTGTAATATAATCATCTGATATCACAAAAACCTCAAAAGAATAGTTCTTAAGAGAAAACAAGCTTGCAGAATCTGAACTACCTAAGTGGGTTTAGGGTAATTACAAATTGATCGGATATGCATTGCCTTTTCACTAACTGTTAGTTCTGAAACCAGTAGTAAAACACAAGCCAATGCACAAAAGCCTCAAAACAAGAAGACCCACTTACTGTAAAAGCAAACTAGTCCAATTCTACACAAAATCCCATGTCTCAAAAACTTCATATCCACACAATCCACTGATTAAAACTTTCCCAAGTACTGCCCATCCTCCCAGAACGATCAAATTCAAGAAATGATATTAACTCCATGACAAAACTCAAAACCCACAAATAATTATCTAGATTAACCAACAGATAACAACAATATTATACAGAAATCAAAACCCTAAACCCAAAATAATGATAAAAAAAAAAAAAATGAAGGAGATAGAAAATTTTACCAGATTCAGCTAGAATATGAGATGGACTGATTATTCGGCTTTGAGATTAAAGCTCCTATCTTTGCATCCTTTATATCAGGCTTTCCGTAGACAACAAAAAACAAAACGTCAGCAAACCCATCACAGAGAGAGGCAGAGTAAACGTTGTGATCTCAGACCAAGAAAAAACGTAGTAATGAGACATTAACTGTGGCAGTGACAGAGAGTTTATGCGCCGTTGGATTGTGGGGGATGGAAATCAAGAGGTTGGTTGCCTTTGATGAACGGTTGGTATTCACTTGGTTTGGTTGGACCAAAACTAGTGTAACCGAGTGTGCTTTCGACTCGCGAGTCAAAAAAACCAAGATCGAGCTCAAGTCAACTCGTGTGTATATATATATATATATATATATATATTTTGTCAACTTATTGCATTGTTAAAGAAATTACACATAATGACTCATTCTGGTGAGACTGTTAAAAGAGTCACTATCTAAATAATTCAACATTTTTAAAGATCATTAATCACAGCAGAAAACTATCCATAAACATCCTCGAAAATCAAGGGAAAATTGGCGACATATCTCATTCCTGAGCCGAAGCTGGCTCCATTTCTAATAGGAGAGAACCCTCACTTACCTCAGTAGCCTTCACCTCAGTGACCTTCAATGAAGCCCCATCAGAAGCCACCAAAGTAGATGTCTCACCCTCCACTGGCCCAGCATCCACCATCATATTGCCTTCGTCCACCAATTTTCGGGCCACTCTCTTACTCTTCACACCAGAACCTTTCTTGTTTTTTGACCCTTTAGGTCTACCCCGTTTATTCTTCACTGGAGAAATCTTCACCACCCCATTGTGATTGGGTAAGTCAAAGCCTTCTTTAACATCCAAACAAGCTAAAGAAGACGAATCAATCTTCAGCTTAGCTTTCTTTATGGGTCAAGCTGGAACCAACCCAACATGACGCTTGACACCGCTCATCTGCTCCACCTCCATCACTGTGGTCATAACCATTTTTTCCACAGTCCTCGTCGTCGAAGCAGTCACGTTCCAGCTTGGCACAACCTTCAACAACTCTGCAGATCGGTTCACAATCTCGGCCAAGCTAGGATTTTGTCCCCCTGCTGACGTTAGCCCTACATGTTGAACACCAGAACCCATCCTCTCCACTGGGTTTGACACCAGAAGAAAACGTGTAAGGCCTAAACCACCATCAGGGCCGGTCCTGAGATTCCAACGGCCTAAGGCAAATAATTAAAATGTGGCCTCCTAAATAAAATTTGCGCCACATAACAGTACAAAATCATGTGTTTTGAATAAATGTAAATATATTTTGTCAAAAAGCCAGAGAGAATAAAAGTAAATGTAAAATTAATACACAAAAAAAAGAAGAAGACTGAAATGGGGAAGCAAGGTTCGAACTGGGCCAATGAACGGACTTAATTAATTGAAAATAAACAAAAAGAAGTGAAATTTCTAAAATACCAAAAAAAGAAGAAGCCTGAAATGGGTATGCAATGTCCGAACTGGGCCCAAGGAATTGACTTAATAAATGAAAGAAACAAACAAAAAGAAGTGAACAGGCTTACGGTTCGAACCTTGGTGGTGAGGACGCAAAATAACATCACTTCCGCTGGAGCAACACTTCATCTTACGTCGAAAATATATATATATATATATATATGCAGAATTAAATCCTCTAAGGCCCTCGGGAGCCGGTGGCCTGAGACGGCTGCCTCAGGCGGCAGCCCTCAGGGCCGGCCCTGACCACGATCCCACCCAGATCCGGCTGCCGGCTCCAGAAGTCCCACTATCACTGCACCGCTAAGTTTCTTGGTGAGAAACTAATCGCACCCATGTCCACCATGGTCAAACAGACCATAACCCCAACACCAGCCTTTCACCTTTTCATAATGAAGATCCACCTCCACCATCGTTGTCGTTGTGAAGCTGAATGTACGCCATGTCTGCAATTATAGTACCCCAGAATTTCTTTATTAATTTTCGTGTGATTTATGGAAATTATTAAGTTGTTGGTTTGTATGATTAGTTGTTTTGTAGGTGAAGTGAAAGTGTTTTGGATGAATAATTACTCGAAACGACTTATTTTCGAGAGGTCAAGAGTTGACTTTTTATTCGTTAAATTTTTCCAAAAAATTCATTCATTAAAGTCATAGAGTGTGTCGATACGAGTTTATGTACATGCTTATTCGTTGAGTTTCTCCAAAAATTCTTTCATAAAAGTCGTAAAGCACGTTGACACGAGTTCGTGGACATGCGGCACACAAAAATTGGAGAACGTATGAAGAAGTTATGGTCAGCGGAAGTTTTTACTATTTTGGAAAATTTCCTATAAATAGAAAAATTCTGAAAAAAAAAAAAAAAAAAAATCCAATTTCCATACAAGTTTCCAGAATTTTCCAGAACCAAACTCTCTAGAGAATCCAGGTGACCCGACTTGTATTAACTCGACCTGACCCGGCCAACATTTCTTTTTCTGGCGACCTCCGGCAGCTAAACCGACCCAGACCGGCTCACCTCTTCACCCTCTTCCTCCCCCAGCAGCTCACTTCCTCCGTGGAGCACCGTACTCGGAGGATTGAGGCGAGGAAACCACGGCGGCGCTGCCCCGATTGGTTCTCTATTTTCTGGCAGTGGTTTGGCTTGAAACGATTGGTTCTCTATTTTCCGGCGGTGGTTTGGCTTGAAACCACCCGGATTTTGAAGCTTTCCTCTTGCTGGTTCGATCCATGGTAACCTTGAAGGTCGATTTGAAGTGTGGAGCTCCAATTTCTGATTTGAAATTTTGATCTATCAGCGGCGATCTAGGCCGAATTGGCCTTGGTGTATGTTATGAAAGTTGGTTTTCTGACCATATCAACATTCTGGACGGTTGGATTGACCTGGTTTTGAGGTCGGAGTGGTGGCGCATCTGGCCGTGGTTGGAGCTTTTCTTGCTCTGTTATCATCTACTTATCGATGCGAGCATTTTGATATATAGGTTGTAGTATATTTCGATCGTTCGTGACATGCTAGGTGTAACATAGTTTTGGTTCATTATGTTTTCAATCCATGAGGATCCGCCCGTTGGATCGACTTGTTGTTTTGACAAATTGATCCTTGAAGTGTTCCGAAGACCTTGGGTGGTCTCGGATGAAGCTTCGTCTCAATTTACGTAGTCTTCGGCTTATCATTCGCGTGTTTTGAACTTTAAACATTTTTGTGTTTCGTTGTACTGAGTTGTGACCTTGTTGCTTAGGTGCGTGACAAGATCATTTTGAGTGGAGTTTTAGGGATATTGTGCTTAGTCTCGTTCGGTGTAAGAAGACACAGCGGGATCTTAAAGTGAGTAATCTCACGAGGTTCATTTATGAACGGAATTTTCTTATTGTCGGATTTATTTATTTAAATCGTGAACTATAGTTGGTATTAGTGACACATCCCTGAGTGGATGACCACATATATGTGTGTGTGTGTGTGTGTATTTACGTGAAATATATATATATATATATATATATATATATATATATTTATATATAAGTGGATTTATTGCGTGATGGAAACAATATTAGTGATTATGTTCATTTTATTGTTTTGAGGCTTGACTTTTCAAGGAAAGCAATATATTGTGAAATGGGTGATTTATATTGTTTTGAAAAAAGTACTATGAGTTATGTGAAATATTTTTGAGTCTTGTGTGACTTATTTAAATGTTTTGACTTGAAGATCGGGGGTATGAGGATTAGGGTCACAGTGGTGTGACATCTTTTATTGATATTTATATAACATTTTTGAGTCTTGAGTTGACTTCTTTAAATGTTTTGGTTTGAAGGTTGGGGCCTGAGGATTTGAGATTTGTGTAACATTTTTGAGTCTAGAGTTGACTTCTTTAAATATTTTGGTCTGAAGGCTGAGAGCCTGAGGATTTGAGATTTGTGTAAAAAATTTTAGTCTTGACAAAAAAAGAAAGAAAGCTGCTCCTTCATTTCATAACAAGTTTCGGTCGCTGCGACTTTGATCAGTCTAAAAAGAGGGGGGGTTGGTTTGCCCGGGTGACTGATCCAGCCATGCAGTCTCGCTACTTCGTTAGTTGCCTCTCCTACTTGCTCTCGCGGCCAGTGTACTACTATCGGCCCTAGCTACCGGGCAACATCTACCTTACCTACACAATCCAAATATTTCTATTTTTTCCTTTGAATTGCGTTGACTTTTATAACTGTTTTGGTCTGAGGGCCGGGGAGGCTTGAAGACCAGGGGTCACGGGGAGTGATCTCGGGCAAGTTAATCGAGATACCGAACCTTTGGCCGAGTGATTGGTTAAGATTCAGTTAGAACTCTAGTATGCCTGCCATTATATCTCATAGGGGTAGCTGGAAGTTACTTGCGACTCATGAGTACGTGTTCTAAAAGAGAGTCTCAGGGGTATTATTTCTTTTATTATCCAAAGGGGACCTGGTTTTCATATTTGAATTGTTAGGTTAACAATTAATATGATTTTGTCATTGTGTTGACTTGTATTGTCGGGGAGGACTTGGTTTTCATATTTGAATTGCTGAGTGAACAATTAATATGATTTTGTGACAGAGTGACTTATGTTATTTGAATTGTTAGATTAACAATTAATATGATTTTGTCATTGTGTTGACTTGTATTGTCTGGGGGGGGGGGGACCTGGTTTTCATATTTGAATTGCTAAGTGGACAATTAATATGATTTTGTGACAGAGTGATTTATGTGCTTCCTTTTGAGAAGAGGATTTTGAGTTTTGAAAGGAATCAAGGTGCGAGTTGTTTTCCTTTATTGAGTTTTGAAAGGAATCAAGGTGTGAGTTGTTTTCATTTTGTTGAGGTTTTGAAAGGAATTAAGGTGTGAGTTGTTTCCCTTTGTTGAGTTTTTGAAAGGAATTGTTAATGTCTAAAAGTTCAGCGGTAGCTGAACCTTTGTTAACGCTGATCCGGTGGGCGGAGCAATACTTGTGACGTTCTCAAAGCTTCCGCTACCTGTCAAGTAAAATACAGAGGGCGTCAGAGGGAGACCGCACTGGGCGGTCTTCGACTCTCCGATGCCTAAGTTAGTCAATGTATTTATGTTGACAAAGTAACAGTAGGTAAGTATTAAATGCGTAATTAATGAGGAGAGAGGAGAGAACCTTTTATAGGTGAGGAGGAGGTTGATCCTCTCTTTGTTTTCGATGTGGGACTGATGTGCTTCAGTCCCCAGCTCTGGGAGCTTCTGATGCCATCTTGGCGCGGCGCGTGGCGGCGTGTCGGCGGTGATCTGGGGGTGATCCGAGTCTCAGGCTGTTGCCCGCCTGGCTGTGTATCTGCATGTTATTCCTTTAGCGGGAATTAGTACCTCTGGCGGTACAATGAGCGTAGCCCATTATAGCTAATTATGCTTGTAAATGTACATGTATGTACAAGTCCCCCAAGTCCCCAGTTAAGGAGGGCAATCTTGGTTGGGGAGTTGTTCAGCGGTTTGAAGCGTTATCTTCCGCTAGACTTTGCAACAGCATAATTAGCGTCAGTGCGTTGTCAACCATGGATTTACTGAGCAAACGCTTTATACCCTTTCGGGTGGGCCCCTGCTGGGCCCTCTAGGGAGTCCCCCACTCCCCGGCGAAGATAGATCTCCGGACGGTCAGTAAATTGTTTGTTGAGGGGGAGCTGCACGGAGCAGAGGGTGTTGGGTAGCGAGCCCAATCTTTAGTACCCAAATGACGGGGGTCAACGTGCCTGATCAGGGCCGTCGTAGACTGTTGACAAGTCCCCGTGTCCCGTAGGGACGGTCTGACGGTAACGCCGCGTGGCGGTCGTTGTCAGAGTGAGGCGTGGCCTCGGGATTCGCCGCTGGCGGATATCCCCCCGCTGACTGTAGCAGGAAACAGCGTCCAGTAGACGTGTCTGGCGGTATTTTGTTGAGCAATACTGTGCTGAACCAAGTACGCAGCTGGCAAGCCGGAAAAGGGGGTTCCGCTAGATGTGTGTAGCGGAAGCCGCCCCGCTTGTAAGATGACAAGGAAGAGGTTCCGCTGGCGGAGACTTCGACTCTTGGAAGATGACAAGGGAGAAGTTCTGCTGGCGGGGTTTCGCTCAGCGGAGACTTCGCCGTTTGAAAGATGACAAGGGAGAAGTTCTGCTGGCGGGGTTTCGCTCAGCGGAGACTTCGCCGTTTGGAAGATGACAAGGGAGAAGTTCTGCTGGCGGGGTTTCGCTCAGCGGAGACTTTGCCGCTTGAAAGATGACAAGGGAGAAGTTCTGCTGGCGGGGTTTCGCTCAGCGGAGACTTCGCCGCTTGAAAGATGACAAGGGAGAAGTTCCGCTGGCGGGGTTTCGCTCAGTGGAGACTTCGCTGCTTGGAAGATGACAAGGGAGAAGTTCCGCTGGCGGGGTTTCGCTCAGCGGAGACTTCTTCGACTCTTGGTGAATTCTTCCCAAGTGGTTACTTCCATTAGACGCTTCGTCTGATGCTGGGCGACACGTGTCCAACCCCTAGAGGGTTAGCGTCTGTAGGTTTGTCTCCTAAGCCTGGCCGTCTTCTCGCCATTAATGCTAGTAATTATGGATTTTGTAACCGAGGCGACGCCTCGGTTAATCCGGAGAGTAAGTGGAGACGTGGGACACGTGTACGGCTGGTGCGCGATGTCGTTTTTGAGTGGACGGCTTAGAATGCGCTGATGTTGACATAAAATGGGGGGAAACTAAGCGAGATTTGACACTTTGCTAAAAGCTTCAAACTCACACCCGTCGTCTTCACTCTCTGTTTGTCCGAGACTGAAGAAAGAGGCTACCGGAGTCTGGAGATATTGTTCCCGGAGAAACGACGATCTCACCTACCTAAGATTATTGCGCACCATCATACCGTAGGTTTCACCACTGAGGTTGGTACTTAGATTCCCTTTTCCCTGTTTCATTGGATCTGCTACTTTCTGGGTTTTGTTGTTTCTGGTTTTTGGGATGCTTTCTGCTCTTCTTTAGTATGCTTTGAGGGTATGAAGTGCGATTGGGGGGTGGGTTATGGTGTTTGGCAGAGGGTTGGTGTTTAGGATTTTGCTAGATGGTCGAATCTGGGTTGCGTGTGTTTGTTTTTGTTTTGGCTTTTTCTGGGTAAACTGTTCTTGGTGTTTTTGGCTAAAACTGATATAGGCATAGGCTAGATCTTGTTTGTGCTAACTTATTTGGGTTTTAGGGTTTGGGATGGCTAACGTCGTAGAGATTTCGAGCAGTGAGGATTCCGGGTCTGAAGTGTCGTTCGGCGTGGCGAATAGAATATTTATTGACTCGTTGCGTCCGTCTGCCCATGCAGGAACCTCACTGCCAGAACCGCTAGAGGTTGAGCCGCTACAGACCATACCCTAAGAAGTAGTTATGGGTCGTGCCGCACGTCCGGAAAGTTCTAGGGCCGGAGAGGCCGCCGCTGCCAAAAATAGGTGTGATGAGCGGTTGGCAAGTAATAGTGCCGCCAGTGGCTCCGCTGGTGGGGGAGAGATGGCGGGGGAGGATGCCGAGTCAGCGTGGGTCCTCCAGGACGGCACCCTTGTTGACGAGGCAGGAGGGCGGATGAATGCTGCCGCCGTTAATCGGGTGAGGCGGATGTTCCGGTTGCTGGGTTCGGTGAAGCTGCGTCCGCCGAAGGTGGATGAGAAGGCGTCGATTCTCCCAGCAGGGTTTGCCGCCATTCATGAGGCGATATTCCGCCAAGGAGTGACACTCCCGCTGGTGCCAAATCTTCAGATATTGGTGTGCGAGTTTGGCCTTGCCTTTGGGCAAATTTGCCCCAATATGTGGCGGTTAATGCTGGCGCTGAACTCACTATGGTGGTTGTCCGGTTGTGAGGGACCTACTGTGGCGGAGGTGCTTCATTTCTACGAACTGGTGTATGTGAAGCGCCAAGGTTGCAGAGGCAGGTGAATTTAAGCCGCCGCCAGGGAGCGCCCAAGCTGATCGAGAACCTAAGGGATTCCATGTCCTACTGGCGGGGGACCTTCTGCGTTGCCACGGAGGGGTGGGAGTACCAAGCTGGGTCCAACGAGGGGGAGCCGACGTTTAGGATTAAGTCGGAGTTTCAACACATCCGAGGTTGTCTACCGGACTCCGCTGAACATAGTTGGCGGTATCTCCAACGCGTAGACCTATAACTTTACTAACGATTATTATGTTTGTGCAGCGGGATTGCGGTATAACCTGACGCGTGAAGAAGAGTGTCGCGTGGCACGTATAAGAGGCTGGTGGTGGAATCGCAATTTGCTGGACTTCCGTCTTCTTACCGGTTGGGAGTTGCTGGTCGATCAACGACTAACTCGCGCCGTTGGTAAGAAATATCTGCCACATTGTTCCTTCGATCAGAGTATCTCAGGCTAACTGGTTGTAAATAATAATTTTTTTTTTTTTAGAAACTCCGCCAGGTAACAAAGCGAGCCGCAACGCTTTCGACAAGGCCATGAACCGCGCCGAGATCGAAAACTTCCTGGAGTCCATGTACGCCGAGGGGCTGGCGGCCCAGCAGACTATTGTGAACCCCGAGACGCTGGCGCTGAGCCCGTCCGAGGTTCCGGTGGTGCTACCCATGCCGCACCACTCCCATCTTGGTGATGACGGCCTGCCAATCGTTCAGGCGGGGGCCTAAGTGGCTGGCGGGAAGAAGGGATCCGCTACCGCCGCGCCGCAGAAGGAGCGGGTGCCTGCCAACAGGCGCGGCTCTCAAAAGGAGAGAGTGGTGCAGCCGGCGGAGACTGTCGCCACTGCCAGGGAGGATCAGCTGGCGAAGGGATCGAAGCCCACTGCCGGGAACACAGGGGTGCTCCAGAGAAAGCGCCGGTAGATTGACTCCCCCGTCGAGGAGGAGGAGGACGATGTGGAGACCATCGGGGCACGCCAGCAGAAGAAGGCTCGGCAAGCTCCGTCCAAGGCTCCCGTGGTGGAGAGAGAGATGCCCGCGAGTGACCTGGACTCGTTTTCCGCCTATGCCGAATTCATGACTGATAGTGAACGGGAGTTTCTCTACCATCTCTGCTAGCGGCTGGGCTTTGGCGGCCTAGCGGGGATTTCGCGGCCAACGGCTATTAATCAGTCGCCCTACAGCTCGGCCTTTGGTCAATTGTCAGCTGGGCTGCACGAGATGTTCCTGGCGGCGTCGAAGCAGCCCCGGGTTGAGTGGGAGCTCAGGGAGGAGGTCCAAAGTCTTCAGAGGGAGCTGGCAGAGGCGAGGGACAGGCTGGCGGAGGTGGAACGGCACCTGACAAAGGCGGACTGTGACGCGGCGGACGCTCGTGGCAAGCTGACGGTGGCAATCAAACGGGACCTGGAGAGGAATGAACGTGTCTCCAAGTTGGAGCAGGACGTGGCCTTGCTGAAGGAGCGGGTAGCCGCTAAGGATAAGAAGATCGACATCCTGCAGCGGGAGTCCGCCGCCAGACTAGCCGAGGTGAAGAGGCTGGAGGGTGAGGTCGCCCGCCTGAAAGCTGAAAGGGGCAACGCTGCGGCCGCCGCTGTTGAGGCGTTCAAACAGTCGGCGGAGTATAAGAAGGCCATGACCGAGGCGGCGAAGGCTGGGGCCCTAGCAAATGTGGAGATGTTGAAGCAGAAGGGCGCTATTGACTTTACGAAGGCGTCCCAGCCCACTGTGCCGGCAGCCAAGAATGCCCTGCCTGCGAAGGATGTGGTCCCTGCTCCAGCGGGAGGTGCTCGCTCGGGAAGTGGAGAGAGCAGCGCACGCCCGGCGGATGGCTCCCAGCGGACTCCTCCTCCTACCCAGTCAGAGGTGTCCTGTGCCGGTTTCCTGGCGGCTCATACTCGGGCAGACGGTACCATAGAGACCCCTAGTCCAACCGCCCAAGGGTCTGACCAAACAAGCCGCGCGCATCCGCCGCCGCACGCTGAAGGTGAAGAAGCAGAGGGCAACGCCTGAGATGTTGGAACCGCTCCCGTATTTTGTAGCCGCTGGGGCGTAACAAATTTTTGTAATGAATATTTTTATAAGGAATGAAATTTTGAATTTGGTGTTTGTCATGATATGTCTGTACCGCTAGGGTTTTGACTTAGGATTTTCTTTTGCCAATCAATGAAACATTAAAGGGATTAAGATTGGTCCAAGTGCACCGCGTAGCGGACGTGGTCCGGTGACGATTGCTGGCGTTGCCAGTTGCCCTTGGTGCTAGACTTGGGAACAATGGTTTGAATAATTCCTCGTTTCATTGATAGCTGATTGATCAGCGTGTACAAAAGTGGGATAGTACCCGTTGGGTAGCTTCCCTTAGCTAAATATTGAACAAAAAATTTAGCTAAGTCAAGATGCTCCTGGGTAGCGGCATGACTATTTGTAGTAATACCGAAGGTGTTCGGTATTCCAAGGGTGGGTCATTGTGACACCATCCTTGCCCATTAAGTAGAAGGTGCCTGGGCTAACGACTTCCACAATTTTGTATGGACCTTCCCAAGTTGGGCGGAGTTTTGTTGGCGGTTGAATTACTTCCTTCATTACCCAGTCCCCCAATTGGAGGTTCCGGGCCTTGACTTTGGCGTTGTAGAAACGCTATACCCGCTGCTTGTTTTGCAAGTTGTGCAAATGGGCCTTGTGTCGTTTTTCCTCCAGGAGGTCCTTGTCTAGGTTGACGCCGTAGCTGTTGGTCTCTGGGCAGTAGCCTTCGATCCTAGCGTTAGGCTGAGTTACTTCAACAGGTAGGACATCCTCTGTTCCGAACATCATACAAAAAGGGGTTTCGCCGGTAGCGGAAGTTGGGGTTGTCCGGATGGCCCATAGAACTTCTGGAAGCTTCTCCGCCCACAAACCCTTGGCGTCGTCGAGTTTCATTTTTAGCATCTTCTTGATTATCTTGTTTGCTGCTTCGACCTGGCCGTTGGTTTGGGGATGGGCGACAGACGTAAAACTCAATTTGGTGCCAAGGTTGGCGGTAAAAGAGATGAGTTCTTTGTTGTTGAACTGCGTGCCGTTGTCTGTAATGATTGTATGTGGGACACCATAGCGGCAGTAGATGTTCTTCCAGAGGAAGTGAATTACCTTGGCGGTGGTTATTGTCGTCAATGGCTCCGCCTCTATCCACTTGCTGTTGTAGTCGATAGCAACAATGATGTATTTGAACTGGCCCTTGGCGGTTTGGAATTTTCCCATCAAGTCGAGGCCCCACGTAGAGTGAACCCATGGGCCGATGATGATTGACAACGGCTCTGCCGGTGCATGTGGGAGATCAGCGTACTGTTGGCATTTGTGGCAAGATCTCGATATCCGCCGGGCGTCATCACCGAGTGTGGGCCAGAAGTAGCCTTGTCGCATTGTGCGATTGGCTAGGGATCTTGCGCCTGAGTGGTTTCCACATTCTCCGCCGTGGATTTCCGCTAGGACGACCTTTCCCTCCTCTGGGGTTAGACAGCGGAGGTTGGGATGGGTGAATCCTTGGCGGTAAAGCTTGCCATTCTGGATGTTGTAGCGGGTTTCTCTACGCTTGAGCTGTCGCGCCTAGACTTTGTCTTCCGGCAATGTCCCGTTGCGCTTGTATGCGATAATCTTGTCCATCCAGCTGTGATTGACTTCAATGTTGAAGATCTCCGCCAGGGTCTTTGTGATACTTGGTCTGTCAAGGCACTCCACTCTTGTGTCCGCTGGACTTTGATGTGGTTGGGCGGTTGCCAGTCTCGCCAGTGAATCAGCCTTGGCGTTCTTTTCCCTGGGGATTTGTGTGATGGTGTGAAATTTGAATTTTTTGAGCAGCGTCTTGACGTACCCCAAATATGCTGCTAACTGCTGGTCCTTGGCCTAGAAGCTGTCGTTGACCTGGTTAACGACTAATTGAGAGTCGCTGAATATGTTGACGCTGTCAGCACCTGAGTCGATGGCAAGGAGTAGGCCGGCGATTAGTGCTTCATACTCCGCCATATTGTTTGAAGCTTTGAAGTTGAATTTCAACGCGTACTCCGCGTTCAGTCCCCTGGGTCCTGTTAAGATGACTCCGGCGCCGCTGGCCTTGGAGCTAGCGGAGCCGTCCACATGCAGGTTCCAATCTGAGTGTGGGGGAGCTGGTCCTTCAGCGATTACCATTTCTGTTCCGGGTTCTGTCTCTGTACTGGATTCTGGCTGACGCTCGGTGAGTTCAGCGATGAAGTCCGCCACCGCCTGGCCTTTCATGGCAGTTCTTGGCTTGTAATCTATGTCGAACTCGCTGAGCTCAATGGCCCACTTGCTGAGGCGTCCCGAATGTTCAGGGTTCTGCATTACCTGCCTCAGCGGTTGATTGGTTAATACATGGATTGTGTGGGCCTGAAAGTACTGGCGGAGGCGCCTGGCGGCAACGATGAGCGCGAGGGCTAGCTGCTCCAAGGGAGGATACCTTGTTTCTGCTCCGTTCATGCCTCTGCCGGCGTAGAACACTAGGAGTTCATCTTGGCCTTCCCACCGGACAATGGCGCAGCTCACCGCTGACACCGATACCGCTAGGTATATAAACAGTGTCTCTCCTTGCACAGGGATAGAGAGGAGTGGGACTGCCGCTAAGTATTCCTTCAGGCCCTGGAACGCCGCCTGACACTCTGGGTTCCAGTTGATGACTTTCTTGTGAGTCGTTTTGAGGAGCTTGAAAAATGGGGCACACTTATCAGTGAGTCTGGAGATGAACCGAGAAAGGGCGGTTAACTTGCCCTGGAGGCACTGGACGTGCACCTTATACTCAGGATCTGCCAGGTCGAGGATAGCTTGTACCTTGTCCGGGTTAGCCTCGATGCCTCGCTCGCTGACGATATAACCCAGAAACTTGCTGGCGGTGACGCCAAAGAAGCATTTTTCTGGGTTGAGGCGCATACCATAGGCCAGGAGAATGGTTACTATGATCCTGAGATTTGCCACATGTCCGCTGGCCTTTAAGCTCTTGACCAACATGTCGTCTACGTAGACCTCGATTATTTTTCGGAGATGTTCCGCGAACATGGCGTTCATCAGTCGTTGATAAGTTGCCCCGGCGTTCTTCAGACCGAAAGGCATCACATTGTAGCAGTAGAGGCCCTTGTCGGTGGTAAAGGTGGTGCACTCCTGGTCGCCGGGATGCATCTTGATCTGATTATAGCCAGAGAAAGCGTCCATCATGCTAAGGAGCTCGTGTCCGGCGGTTGAGTCAACCAGTTGATCAATGCGAGGTAGTGGGAAGCTATCCTTCGGGCATGCCTTGTTGAGATTTTTGAAGTCGATACACATTCTCCACCTTCCGCTGGGCTTCTTGACCATGACCAAGTTAGAAATCCATTGGGGGTAGATGACTTGGCGGATGAATCCAATGCCCTGGAGCTTGGCAACCTCCTCCCCAATTGCCCGGTATTTTTCCTCATCAAAGGCCCTCCGCTTCTGTTTGATGGGATAAAAGGATGGTTTGATGGTCAACTTGTGTGTGATGATATCAGGAGAGATACCTGGCATGTCCGCGTATGACCATGCAAAGACGGCAGCATTGTCACGTAGAAATTGAGTGAGTTCCGCCGCTACCTCTGGGTCTAGCTGGGCGCCTATGCGGACCGTCCGGTCAGGGTGCTCGTCCGAGATGCAGACAACTTTCAACGACGTCTCCAGGTTGACCGGCTCCTTCTTGACATACTTCTTCTCCTCATATCTAGGATCCTCAAAGATGTTTGGTGGCGGTGCCTGATTACCCACCGTCAGAATTTCATGGCGGCGTGTTGACCGCGCTATAGTCGTTGAATAGCATTCTCGTGCCAACTGCTGGCTTCCCCTCACACAGCCCGTGCTGTTGGGCGTAGGGAACTTCATGAGAAGCATGTATCCGGCGATGATGCTCTTGAGCTTGTTGAGTGTCGGCCGTCCAATGATGGCGTTATACGAATTGAAGCAATCGACAATTATGAATTCCGTGTGCACCTCCGCCATACATGGACTAGTGCCAATAACCAGCCGCATGTAGTCTGACCCCAGCGGTTGCGTGACGTCCCCGGAAAAGCTGAGTAGTGGCTCGTGATCCTGAAGTAGTTTCTTGTTCCTCTTGAGATGGTCGTAGCAACCGTTGAAGATGACGTTGACAGCGGACCCGCTATCCACCAAGATTCTCCCCACTGAAAATCTGCCAAGAATGGCGTCGACCAAGAATGGGTCGTCATGGGGTAAATGTACTCCGCGCTCCTCCTCCTCTAAGAAGGTAATAGGTTCCCAACCTGACCTTGGGAGTTTGGCGGATCTTTCGTAGCGGATGTTGCAGACTTCTTTTGGGTGATTAGCGCGTGCATAGCGCTTCCGTGCCCTGTGGGACATGCTAGTGATTGGGGCACCGCCGTCGATGGTGTTGATGCGGCCCAAAGTCTCAACATTGGCGATCACAGGTGGCAGTTGGCGCACCTTGAACTGCTCCATCTTGCCATCACGGTACAAGGTCTCAATGGCCGTTTTGAGAGCATTGCAGCTGTTGGTATTGTGACCGCTGTCCTCGTGGTACTTGCACCACTTGCCGGTGTTTCTTGGTTTTCCCGTTTTTGGGTATCTTGGTGGGGGTGGTGGTGGGATCTGATTCTTGCACTGATTGTATATTTCCTCATATGAGGCCGTGAGGACTGTAAATACTGCATACCGCTGAGAGGACTCCACCTGCTTGTTGCGGTTATCCCCATGGGTTGGGCGGTTGCCCTTGTTGTAGTGCTGGTCCCTCTGCCGCTTGTTCTGGTGGTGGCCCTGCTGCCACTCCCTCTTTTTGTCAGTTGGCGGTGCTGAAGGGGTCTTGTTAGCGGTTTCCTGATGACTGGAGGATGGCTGTGTTGACTTTGTTGGAGTTGCTGGTGGCGGTGGGGTTTCTCCATATGTGATGAATTCCGCCTGGGCGTGAATGACCACCTCACTCATGACATGATCATATGCCGCATTTGGATGATTGTAGTTGAGGTGATAGAGGAATGGCCCCTTGAGGAGTCCCTGCTTGAAGGCCGCCGATGCCATTTTTTTGTCTAGGTCGCGGCACTGAGATGCTGCCGCTCGCCATCTTATGACGAATGCCTTCAGTGATTCGTCCTCCCCCTGCTTGACGCTGAACAGCTGACTTGTGTTGTGATGTCCGGCGGACAATAAGATGAACCGAGAGAGGAAGGCGTGTGATAGTGCATGGAATGAGCTGATGGACCCCGGCGGACATTCGAAGAACCAGTTCATTGCCTCACCATCCAGCGTTTCGCTGAACAAGTGGCACAGAGTGGCGTCGTCAAATCCCTTGTTGTTGGTGACCTTCTTGAAGGTGTCCATATGGACGAAGGGGTCAGACATGCCGCTATAATGTGACATCTTTGGGGTTTTTGCATACGCTGGTCTGATAGCTTGTAGAATCGCAGCGGTGAAGGGCCCAGGTCTGGAAGCGAAAAGTGGATTTTTTGTTGGCGCTGGGGTGCCCGACTCCGCCCGGATCAATCTCTACTCCAGTTGTTGCATCCTTTCCAATATCTGGGCAGTTGCATCGCCGGCGGAACCAGCCTGGATAATCCGCTGGACCTGCGCGGATTGCCTTCAGTCCTCGCCCTAACTTCCGAGTTCCGAGCGGTTGGTGTGCGGTAGTGATTCCGCCTCCTGCTCCAACATTAGTTGGGGGATGGGCGGTGGTCCCATCCCCAATAGCTCAGGTGGGTCCAGCGGTACTTGCATATGTATGACTGGCCCCGGTACCAATGTGCCGCTGCCGGGTCGACTACGCCTGGTGCTGCGTGATTGCTCGCTCTGTGCTGGATTGGCGGTGGCCTCCAGCGTCCTCTTCAGTTCCTCAAAGCTTGACATCAGCGTAGCCACCTGTCTTTGGGCCTCAGCCTTTTCTCTGCGCTCCTCCTCCCGCTCTTTGTTTGCCTTGTGAAGGTCCGCCAGTGCCAGCTCATACATAGTGGTGAGATCTTGGCCCGGCGGGCGGCTGCTGCTTGGGTTTGCCTCACCGCCGGGGTTGTTGGCTGGGGTTGTGAATAGTGCGCGGTTAACGCCTACCGCTGGGTCAGGGGGTTGGGGAATGGCGGAATGATCTGCCTGCTCCTCAGCGTTTCCCCCGCTACTGCTAGTCATGGTGATTGTGGTGGGATGACCTTTTGTTCAAGGCTTCCCACAGACGGCGCCAATGTTAATGTCTAAAAGTTCAGCGGTAGCTGAACCTTTGTTAACGCTGATCCGGTGGGCGGATCAATACTTGTGACGTTCTCAAAGCTTCCGCTACCTGTCAAGTAAAATACAGAGGGCGTCAGAGGGAGACCGCGCTGGGCGGTCTTCGACTCTCCGATGCCTAAGTTAGTCAATGTATTTATGTTGACAAAGTAACAGTAGGTAAGTATTAAATGCGTAATTAATGAGGAGAGAGGAGAGAACCTTTTATAGGTGAGGAGGAGGTTGATCCTCTCTTTGTTTTCTATGTGGGACTGATGTTCTTCAGTCCCCAGCTCTGGGAGCTTCTGATGCCTTTTTGGCGCGGCGCGTGGCGGCGCGTCGGCGGTGATCCGAGTCTCAGGCTGTTGCCCGCCTGGCTGTGTATCTGCATGTTATTCCTTTAGCGGGAATTAGTACCTCTGGCGGTACAATGAGCGTAGCCCATTATAGCTAATTATGCTTGTAAATGTACAGGAATCAAGGTGTGAGTTGTTTTTCTTGAGTTGGAAGAATGATTTCTTGTGATAAGTGTTGCTGCTTTAACTTATTCTTGAGTTGTGATTTTTTAATTCGTGTTAGAATTGTTGTTGTTTTGAGTTTACTCACACGAGCTTCATAAGCTTACTGGGTTTGTTCTGGCAACCCGGTGCACTATTCAATAGTGTAGGGTTTATCCTGCAAGTTAGGGTGAACGTGGTTGGAGCTATGAGGTATCTTGCTTTTGCAGTTGTAGGTTTAGAAACTTGTTAGTCTTCCGCTGTGTAGTGAGTGTGGTGAGACTTATTGAATTGTTGTTTCAGTTTCATTTGTAAACTTGGTATAATGTAATATGTGACTCTAAAGAATGAGTCTTTATTGACATTGTCGGTTCAGAGCATCTTTGCGTACTTGTTTTAAAAAGAAAAAAGAAAAAATTCACGCCCGAAGTTTTTGTGATTGTTAATTTGTTTATTAATTGTGCTTGAAAACTGGGGCGTTACAACAATCATCGGTGGATATCCAACTGAACCCTGAAACGTTGCTCAGGGAGGTTACGTAGCGACGCAAACTGCTCAGCTCGGAGAAACCTGCTTCCTATCGAGGTTCCGATAAGCACCAGCGACTTCACTAGCGACTTCTCTATCCTAAGACCTGGCCGAAGTTGTCGCACCACCACCCAGGCTTCTAACGAGTTTAGCGAAACCAACTCTGGAACCCCAATACCATCATACTCAACTAGAATTAACATCATACCCTTGAAGTAACACTCTCTGTCCTTCATTCTTTAACCCGAAACTGGAATCGAACTCCGTCAAGTTTTGTGATCGACAGTCAATCACGTAACCCCCAAACTGCCGCCATGGCTCGGGGCATCCCAATCTTATCCTTCTCCTTCGGAACAATCAGCTTTCTCAGCAGATAGAAGAAGGAGTCGACCACCGCCACTGCTCCTACTTACCCAAACTCTGCCACGACCTCATCAGTTAACGCAAGTGTCGCAGCCAATCGAGATGCCATAGCCTCAATCATCACACCACAGATTTCCTTAAAGTAGAAATCTCGCCCTAGAACCCCAGATAGAAGAAACACTAGGTTTTCGCGCTCTCCCCTAGGTTACAGAGAAACCCTAGGTTCAGTTTTCATATATACTTGTTTTAGTTGGAAGTTATTATATTCTGTCAAAAACAATAATTATTTTTTGTGAGATTAAAATATCCTCGATATATCTTTGAAATTTTCGTTTTTTAAAAACACCGATTGTTAGTTTTCAGATGTTTTGTTTTTAGAATATTTTTAGTTGATTATACAATTTTTATCCAAAATTTTAGTATAATTTCCATTCGATATTCGATACTTTCTCGATATTTTGCATCAAAATTTATTTTTTTGAACTGTCAATATTTTCATGACTTTTGATATTTTGGTGATTGGTTAGTTGGGCCAAAATAAAATAATGAGCTAGTTAAATGTGTTACGTCCCGATTTTCAAGCATAAGTAATAAACAAATTAAACAAATACCAAAATATACAAGGCGTGATGGTTCAGACGTCAACACTAAATACCTGTAAAATTTTTCTTCTTAAAACAAGTACAAGATAATATCTAGAACCCACAATGTCAATACAGACTCGCTCTTTATAGTCATATATTACATTACACATAGTTTACGAATTAAGTTGCGTTAACAAAGTAATAAGTAAATGCTCCCACATAGCTTACTACAAAACGGAAGTCTAAAGAAAGTCAAGCAATAAAATTAGCTTCCGAACACCTATGGTTATAATAGCACGAACCCTACTTTAGCCACGATTACCCTGACCTGCAGGATCAATCCCTACACCATTGAATAGTGCACTGGATTGCAACAACAAACTCGGTAAGCTTTTGACAGCTTGTATGAGTAAACTCCAACAACAAAATAGAAGACCAGAATAATATAATCAAACAATTCAAACAATAAAGTAACCCCTGCATATAGTGTTAGTTCAAGTGATTACGTGAAGACAAAACAATACAGAAAATTAGTAATCCTTGCATACAACTTAGTTAAGGAGATTACATGTACAAAAACAAAAAGATAATCCCTGCTTATGATTTAGTTCAGGAGATTATATGGTGTTAATGTCTAAGATTTAGCGGTGACTAAACCTTGGTTAACGCTAGTCTGATGGGCGGACCGCTACTTGTGATGTAATCAATACTTCCGCTACCTGTCAAGTAAAATACAAAGGGCGTCAAAGGGAGATCGCGCTGGGCGGTCTTCTCTTCTCCGATGCCAAAGTTAGTCAATGTATTTATGTTGACAGAATAACAGTAGGTAAGTAGTAAATGCGTAATTAATGAGGAGAGAGGAGTGAACCTTTTATAGGTGGGGAAGAGGCTGACCACTTCCTTGTTTTCGATGTGGGACTGATATGCTACAGTTCCCAGCTTCTGGAGCTTCTGATGCTATCTTGGCGTGGCGCGTGGAGGCGCGTCATCCGTGATATGGGGGTGAGCCGGGGCTCATGCGGTAGCCTACTTGGCTGTGCTTCTGTAGGTCACACCGTTGGTGGTAGTTGGTATCGCTAGCGATAGCATGAGCGTGGCTCATTCTAGCTAATTATGCTTGGCAAATGCTCATGTAAGTACAAGTCCCCCAAGTCCCCAGTCAAGGAGGGCAATCTTGGTTGGGGAGTTGCCTAGCGGTTTGAAGCGTTACTTCCGCTAGACTTGCAAAAGCATAATTAGCGTCAGTGCGTAGTCAACCATGGGCTTACTGAGTAAACGCTTTATACCCTTTCGGGTGGGCCCCTGCTAGGCCCCCCAGGGAGTCCCCCATTCCCCGGCTAAGATAGACCTCCGTTTGGCCGGTGTATTGTTTGTTGAGGGGAGCTGCGCGGAGCAGAGGGTGTTGGGTAGCAAGCCTAATCTTTGGTACCCAAGTGTTGGGGGTCAATGTGCCTGATCAGGGCCGTCGAAGTCTGTTGATGCGTCCCCTTACTTGTCTCAGAGGAACATATCTTGACTGCAACGCCGCGTGGCGGTCGTTGCTAGAGTGAGGCGTTTTACCTCGGGAATTGCCTCGGGTGGAGTTTCTTCCGTTGATAACATTTCGTAATAAGTACCGTGGGAAACTTCTGAGATGGCAAAGTGCCGCGAATGATATTATTCTTAGCGGACATTGTCTCGCTTGCAAGATGAAAGGGAGAAGTTCCGCTAGCGGAGTTGCGCGTATCGGAGACTATCTCACTTGCAAGGTGAAAAGGGAGAAGTTCTGCTAGCGGTGTTGCGCTCAGCGGAGACTCTCGCTTGCAAGATGAAAAGGAGAAGTTCCGCTAGCGGAGTTGCGCTTAGCGGAAACTATCTCACTTGCAAGGTGAAAAGGAGAAGTTCCGCTAGCGGTGTTGCGCTCAGCGGAGACTCTCGCTTGCAAGATGAAAAGGGAGAAGTTCCGCTAGCGGTGTTGCGCTTAGCAGAGACTATCTCGACGATTGGTATGTTTGCCTTTTGACGGTTACTTCGGATAGACGCTTTGTCTGATGTCGCCTGACACATGGCCGTCATGCATTGGGTTAGCGTGTGGGATAACGTCTCATCAGCACGCCCGTATCTTCGCCATTAATGCGAGTAATTATGAATTTTGTAACCGAGGCGTCGTCTCGGTTAATCCGAAGAGTAAGTGCGATCGTGGGGCACGTGTATGGCTGTCGTGCGATGTCGTTTTTCAACGGACGGCTTAGATTTGGTTGATGTTGACATAAAAGAGAGGAAAACCGAGTGGTTCAACACTTTGCGTTCTGAGTTAATATCGTCGTCTTCACACTTTGCTCTGAGATCCCATAAGAAGTAACTGTACTTTGTGCGAGGTGACTGATCTTTGGGGTACGGAATCCTTTTAAAGTGAAGGCGAGCAACATCAAGCATACCAGCGTTTCCCTACTTCAGGTTGGTAGTTTGAAACTTGTCCCTGTTCTATTGGTTTTTCTTGCTTTTGTCAGTTCTGTTTTTGGTATGTGGAGTGATTTCTTCCGTTTTCCGGTGCATCTGAGGGTCTAGAAGGATTTTTTGGGGATGGGTTTAGGTGGGGCAGAGAGTTAAGGTTTATTGTTTTGCTAGATGGTCGAATCTGGGTTTTGAGTATATATGCGCTGTGTTCGTGTTTTGGCACTTTCTGGGTTTTCTGGGTATGGGTGTTCTTGATGTTCTTGGCTAAAATTTGACACAGGGATAGTTTAGATCTTGTTGGAACTGACTGGTTTGGGTTTTAGGGTTTGTGATGGCTAGCGTCGTAGAGATTTCGAGCAGTGAGGATTCCGGGTCTGACGTGTCGCTCAGCGGTTCTGATAGGGCTTTTATTGATTCGTTGAGTCCTTCTGCCCCTGAAGGAACCCCGCTGTCGGAACCGCTGAACATCGAGCCGTTACAGACCATACCCTGGGACGTAGCGATGGGTCGTTTTGGGCGTCCAGAGAGTTCTAGGGCGAGGGAAGACGCGGTCGCTCGTCATGGGCGCGAGGAAAGGCTAGCGAGCAATAGCGCCGCTAGTGGTTCCGCTGATGGGGGAGAGGCTGGTGGAGAGGAGATAGAGTCGGCCTGGGTCCTTCCCGATGGTGTATCAGTTGATGAGGCGGGGGGGGGGGGGGGCGATGACCGCAGCTGCCTTGAATCGGCTGAAGCGAGTGTTCCGCCTTCCTGGCTGAAGCGAGTGTTCCGCCGACGGGAGACGAAAGAGCGTTGATTTTGCCAGCGGGGCAGGCCACCGTACACGAGGCCATCTTCCGCTAGGGAGTGACGTTTTCGCTGCTGCCAAACCTTCAAATTTTGGTCTGCGAGTTCGACCTTGCCTTTGGGCAAATTTTCCCTAATATGTGGCTGTTATTGATGGCGATGAACTCGCACTAGCGTCTGTCTGGTTGTGAAGGGCTAACCGTAGCGGAGGTACTTCAATTCTATGAGCTGGTCTATGTGAGGCGCCAAGGGTGCAGCGGACAAGTGAATCTTTCCCACCGCCAGGGGGCGCCTAAGTTGATTGAAAGTTTGAAGGATTCGATGTCTCCCTGGCGGTCGAGCTTCTGTGTTGCAACCACGGGGTGGGAGTATGACGCCGAGGTAAATAGAGGGGCGCCGACATTTAGGATTAAGTCAGAGCTTCAACCGATCCGAGATTGTTGCCAGTCCCCGCTAACCAAGTTTTGCTGTTTTGCCCTGTTTTGCCTTTGTTTTCCTTTAATCACTGCTTCGTTTTCTGTGTAGAGGGCTTGCGCTTTAATTTGACGCGTGAGGAACAATGCCGTGTGGCGAGGATAAAAGGGTGTTGGCAGAACCGGAACCTCCTCGACCTTCGCCTGCTCACCGGTTGGGAGTTATTGGTCGACCTTCAGTTAACGCGCGCCCTTGGTATGTATCTTCCGTCAACTTGTGATTTACTTCAAGTTCTCATGCTGACTAGCATTGTGTTTGTTTAGATATACCGCCGGGTAACAAAGCGAGCCGCGACGCATTTGACAAGGCCATGGATCGCGCTGAAATGCAGAAATTCTTGGAGGGTATGTATGCCGCCGGGCTGGTAGCTCAACAATCCGTCGTTGACCCTCAGACACTGGCGGTGAGCCAGTCGGAAACTCCGACGGTGATGCCAATGCCTCACCACTCACATCTCATTCCCGCTGGCCAGACCGTGGCATCGGTCGAGGGTGGTGACGTGCAAGGAGCTGCCGGAGGGAGCAAGGCCCCTGCCGCTCCTGTGCAGCAGAGGGAGAGAGCGCCCGCCAATCGACGTGGGCCCTAGAAGGAGAGGGTGGTGCCCACGAAGGAACTAGTTTCTATTTCGGGGCTGAAGCCGCAGGCAAAATCGAGGCCTGTCGCCGCTGGTGCTACACGGGCGGTTCTTCAGAGGAAGCGGCGGCAGAATGACCCCGACGTGGAAGATGAGGCCGTTGATGCGAAGACCATCAGGGCCCGCCAACAGAAGAAAGCCAAACAAGCCTCGCAGTCGGTGACTGTGGCTGTCGCTGGGGAGGTGCCGCAGGGCGGTCTAGACTCATTCTCTGCCTATGCGGAGTTTCTGATTGATCCCGAGCTGGAATTCCTGTTTCATCTTTGTGAGCGGCTAGGGTTTGGCGGGTTGGATGGGACCGTCCGCTCGACCGCTGTTCAACAATCGCCGTTCAGCTTGGCATTCGGGCACATGTCCGTTGGGCTGCATGAACTGTTCCTGGCGGTGTCGAGCCAGCCTCGGATTGAGCGGCAACTGAGGGAGGAGGTTAAAGGCCTCTAGGGGGAGTTGAAGGAGGCCCAAGACAAGATGGCGGATATCCAGCGGCGTTTGACCAAGGCGGAGTGTGATGCTTTGGATGCCCGCGACAAGCTAAGTGTTGCCATTGAGCGGGACATTGAGCGGAACGATCGCGTATCCCAGCTGGAGCAAGACATTGCCCTTCTGAAGGACCAGCTAGCGGCGAAGGCTAAGAAAGTTGAGATCCTCCAGCGGGATTCTGCCACCAAATCCGCAGAGCTGCAAAAGTTTGAGGCTGAAGTCACCCGGCTGGGGAATGAGAAAAGCCACGCAGAGGCCGCCGCCGTGGAATCGTTCAAGCAGTCGTCAGCGTATAAGCAAGCGCTGACGGAGGTGGCGACGGCCGGTGCCACCGCCAACCTGGACCTGCTGAACAAGAAAGGCGCCATCGACTGGGTCAAAGCGTCTCAGTCTACTAGTACCTCGAGCCAGCCTCTCGTGCCAGTGGGTGGGTCTGCCGTTGATCGGACTGGAGGTGCGCGCTCTGGCAGTGGTGAGAGTGACCATGGTCCGGCGGATGATGCCCAGCGGAGCCCCATGCCTACTTAGTCCGAAGTGTCCCATGTAGAGTTCATGGCGGCCAACACCCGGGAAGATAGCACCATGGTGACGCCGAGTCCTACCACTTGTGGGTCCGATCAGACTAGCTGCCTGGCTGGGCAACACCCGCCGAAGGATGGTGAGGATGATGCCGCTGCTCCCAACAATCCCTTAAGATCATCGTGGGGCTGGGTCATCTGCGCTATTTTTGTAATGCCGCTAAGGCTCTTTTTTTTTTTTTTTTTTTGTAACGTGACAATATTTTTGGACGGGGAGTTCCGACCCTAGATATATGAGATGCTGTTTCTCTGAAATTTTCTAAGTGTGGGATTGTTTCTGATGATTGCGTTGTTTGAATGTTGACATATCGCTAGAGTTTTGACCTAGGCTTTTGTTAATCAATTAAACATTAAAGGAATTAAAATTGTTCCAAGTGCACGATGTAGCGGACGTGGTCCGCCGAATATTGATGGCGTTGCCAGTTAACTTCTGTGCTGGACTTGGTGACAATGGTTTGAATAATTCCTCGTTTCATTGATAGCTGACAGATCAGCGTTTACAAAAAGCGGGGTTTAACCCGTTGGGTAGCTTCCCTTAGCTAAATACTGAACAAAAATTTAGCTAAGTCAAGATGCTCTTGGGTAGCGGCATGACTATTTGTAATAATACTGAAGGTGTTCGGTATTCCAAGGGTGGGTCGTTGTGACGCCATCCTTGTCAATTAAGTAGAAGGTGCCGGGGCTAGCGACTTCCACTATTTTGTATGGTCCTTCCCAAGTTGGGCGGAGTGTCGTCGGTGGTGGAATAACTTCCTTAATTACCCAGTCCCCCAGTTGAAGGGTCCGGGCTTTGACTCTAGCGTTGTAGAAACGCGATACCCGTTGCTTGTTTTGCAAGTTGTGCAAATGGGCCTTGTGGCGTTTCTCCTCGAGGAGGTCTTTGTCGAGGCTAACGCCCTCGCCGTTGATCTCGGAGCAGTAGCCCTCAACCCTAGCGGTAGGTTGGGTGACCTCAATGGGTAGGACGACCTCAGTGCCGAACATCATACAGAATGGTGTTTCACCAGTGGCGGAAGCCACAGAACTTCCGGGAGTTTCTCCGCCCATAAACCCTTGGCGTCGTCGAGTTTCTTTTTTAGCAGTTTCTTGATTATCTTATTTGCTGCTTCGACTTGGCCGTTGGTTTGGGGTGAGCGACAGATACAAAACTCATCCTGGTGCCCAGGTTAGCGGTGAAAGATATGAGTTCCTTGTTGTTGAACTGTGTGCCATTGTCTGTGATGATGGTATGGGGGACGCTGTAGCGGTAGTAGATATTCTTCCAGAGGAAGTGAGTGACCTTGGCGGTAGCTTCGATCCACTTGCTGTTGTAGTCTATGGCGACAATGATGTACTTAAACTGACCCTTGGCGGTTAGGAATTTGCCGAGCAAGTCTAGGCTCCACATGGAGTGAATCCATGGGCCAATGATGATTGACAGGGGTTTTGTTGGTGCATGGGGGAGGTCAGCGTACTGTTGACACTTGTGGCAAGACCTGGAAACCTTCCTGGCATCGTCGCCGAGCGTGGGCTAGAAGTAGCCTTGTCGCATTGTGCGATTGGTCAGAGATCTGGCGCCGGAGTGGTTACCGCATTCTCCAGCGTGTATCATTGCAAGAACGACTTTTCCCTCCTCTGGGGTCAGACATCGGAGGTTGGGGTGGGTGAACCCTTGGTGGTAGAGCTTGCTGTTTTGGATGTTATAGCGGGTTGCCCTCCGCTTAAGTTGCAGTGCCTCGACCTTGGCGGTTGGCAGTGTTCCATTGCGCTTGTACTCGATGATTTAGCTGGGATTGACCTCAATGTTGAAAATCTCCGCTAGGGTTTTTGTGATGCTTGGCTTGTCAAGACATTCCACCCTTGTGTCTGCTGGACTTTGGTGAGGTTGGGCGGTTGCTAGTCTTGCCAGTGAATTAGCTTTGGCGTTCTTTTCCCTGGGGATCTGTGTGATGGTGTGAAATTTGAATTTTTTGAGAAGCATCTTGACCTACCCTAAGTATGCCGCTAACTGCTGGTCTTTGGCCTGGAAGCTGTCGTTGACCTGGTTAACGACTAGCTGGGAGTCGCTGAAAATGTTGACACTGTCAGCCCCTGAGTCGATGGCAAGGAGTAAGCCTGCAATGAGCGCTTCATACTCCGCCATGTTGTTGGAGGCAGTGAAATTGAACTTTAACGCGTATTCCACGTTTAGTCCCCCTGGTCCCGTCAAAATAACTTCAGCGCAACAAGCCTTGGAGCCGGCGGAGCCGTCCACATGTAGGTTCCAGTTTGATTGTTGCTAGGGGGCTGGCTCCTCAGCGGTTATCATTTCTGTGTTGGCCTCTTCTGCCCCTAGGTTGGGTTCATCCTGTCGCTCGGTGAGCTCAGCGATGAAATCTGCCACCGCTTGGCCTTTCATGGCTGTTCTTGGCTTGTAGTCAATGTCGAACTCGCTGAGCTCGATGGCCCACTTGCTGAGGCGGCCGGAGTGTTCAGGGTTCTGCATTACCTGCCTCAGCGGTTGATTTGTTAGGACATGAATTGTGTGAGCTTGAAAGTACTGGCGGAGGCATCTAGGGCGACGATCAGTGTAAGGGCGAGCTGTTCCAGGGGGGTATATCTTATTTTCGCTCCGTTCATGCCTCTGCCGGCATAGAACACTGGGAGCTCGTCCTGTCCTTCCCGCCGAACAATGGCGCAGCTTACCGCGGATGTGGATACTGCCAAGTAGATGTAGAGTATCTCCCCCTGCACAGGGATGAAGGGAAGGGGGACCGCTGCTAGGTATTCTTTCAAGCTCTGGAATGACTCCTCGCAATCTGGGGTCCAGTCAATTTCTTTCTTGTGGGTTTTCTTCATGACTTTGAAGAATGGGAGACACATGTCGGTGAGTCTAGAGATGAATCGAGAGAGAGCGGTTAGTTTGCCTTGGAGGCTCTGGACGTGCACCTTCCACTCCGGGGACTTCATGTTGAGGATGGCTTGCACCTTGTCAGGGTTAGCCTTTATGCCCCGCTCACTGATGATATAGCTCAAGAATTTGCTAGCGGTGACGCTGAAGAAGCATTTCTCGGGGTTGAGGCGCATACCATAGGCTAAGAGAATGGCGAATATGATGCGGAGGTTCGCCATGTAGCCGATGTCCTTGATGCTCTTGACCAACATGTCGTCCACGTACACCTCTATTATTTTGCCAAGGTGTTCCGCGAACATGGCGTTCATCAGCCGCTGGTATGTTGCCCCAACATTCTTCAAACCGAAAGGCATGACATTGTAACAGTATAGGCCCTTGTCGGTTGTGAAGGTGGTGTATTCTTGGTCGCCGGAGTGCATCTTGATTTGATTGTATCTTGAGAAGGCGTCCATCATGCTAAGCAACTCATGTGCCGCTGTAGCGTCCACCAGTTGATCGATGCGGGGTAGCGGAAAGCTATCTTTGGAGCATGTCTTATTGAGAGCTTTGAAGTCTACACACATCCGCCACTTTCCGCTAGGTTTCTTAACCATGACTAGGTTGGAAATCCACTGAGGATAATTGACCTGGCAGATGAACCCAATGCTCTGGAGCTTGGCGACCTCCTCTCCTATTGCACGATACCTCTCCTCATCAAAAGCCCTTCGTCGTTGCTTAACCGGATAGAATGATGGTTTAATGCTCAACTTGTGTGTGATGATTTCAGGGGAGATGCCCGGCATATCAGCGTAGGACCATGCGAAGACGGCGGCGTTGTCTCGTAGAAACTGAGTGAGTTCTGCTGCTATCTCTGGGACTAGCTGAGCGCCTATGCGGACCATCCGCTCAGGATGCTCGTCGGAGATGCCGATAACCCTTAAGGATGTTTCTGGGTTGACAGGCTCCTTTTTCACATATTTTTCCTCGTCATCCCTAGGATCTTCAAAAATATTTGTATACGGTGCATGGTTTCCTACCGTTAGGATCTCATGGCGGCGTGTCAACCGGGCCACAGTTGTTGAATAGCACTCTCGTGCCAGTTGTTGACTTCCTTTCACGCGGCCCGTCCCATTGGGTGTAGGGAACTTCATTAGGAGCATGTATCCGTCTATGATGCATTTTAATTTGTTGAGCGCTGGTCGACCGTGATGGCATTATATGAATTGAAGCAGTCGACGACGATGAACTCCATATGTATCTCCGTTGTGCATGGACTAGCGCCGATAACTAGTCGCATGTAGTCAGAACCGAGTGGTTGCGTGAAGTCATCGGAGAAGCTGAGCAGTGGCTCGTGATCTTGGAGTAATTTTCTATTCCGCTGGAGCTGTTTGTAGCAGCCATTGAAGATAACATTGACAGCGGATCCTCTGTCCACAAGGACCCTTCCCACGGACCATTTATCGAGCATGGCGTCGATCAAGAATGGATCGTCGTGGGGTAGATGCACTCCGCGCTCCTCCTCCTCCGAGAAGGTTATGGGTTCCCAACCAGACTTTGGGAGTTTAGCGGATCTCTCATAGCGGATGTTGCAAATTTCTTTGGGGTGGTTGGCGCTTGCATAGCGCTTTATTGCCCTGTGATACATGTTGGTGATCGGAGCACCGCCGTCGATGGTGTTGATGCGACACATGGGTTCGATGTTGGCGACCACCGGTGGTGGTTGATGTACCTTGAACTGTTCCAATTTAAAGTCACGATACATTGTCTCAACTACTGTTTTGAGAGCGTTGCAGTTGTTGGTGTTGTGACCGCTGTCCTCGTGGTATTTACACCACTTGCCAGTGTTTCTTGCTTTTCCCACCCTTGGGTACTTTCTAGAGGGTGGCGGTGGGATCTGGTCTTTGCACTGGTCGTATATCTCTTCATACGAGGCTGTGAGGACAGTAAACACTGCGTACCGCTGGGAGGACTCCGTCTGTTTGCTACGATTGTCTCGGTGGGATGAGCGGTTGCCTATATTGTAATGTTGGTCCTTTTACCGCTTACTCTGGTAGTTGCCCTATTGCCACTCTCTCTTCTTATCAGTTGGTGGCGCAGCAGAGGTTTTGTTAGCGGTCTCCTGATGGCTGGAGGAAGACTGAGTGGACTTTGCTGGCGTTGGCGGTGATGGTGATGTTTCTCCATATGTGATGAATTCTGCCTGTGCATGGATGACGGCTTCATTCATGACATGGTCATATGCGACATTTGGATGATTATAATTGAGATGATAGAGAAATGGTCCCTTTAGGAGTCCTTGCTTGAAGGCTGCCAGCGCCATTGTTTTATCAAGATCTCGGCACTGAGATGTCGCCGCTCGCCACCTGGTGACGAATGCCTTCAATGTTTCCTCTGCACCCTGTTTGACGTTGAACATCTGACTTGTATTGTGGTTTCCGGCGGCCAACATGATGAACCGAGAAAGGAAAGCATTTGATAGTGCGTGGAATGAGTCAATGGTCCCTGGCAGGCACTCAAAGAACCAACTTATTGCTTCACTATCCAACGTTTGGCTGAACAAGTGGCAGAGGGTGGCGTCATCAAATCCCTTGTTGTTAGTGACTTTCTTGAAGGTGTCCATATGGACGAAGGGATCAGTCATGCCGCTGTATTGTGGAATTTTTGGCGTTTTTACGTGTGCTGGCTGGACGGCATGCAGGATCCTGGCGATGAACGGTCCTGGCCGGGACGCAAAGAGTGGATTAGGATTTGGCGCTGGGGCGCCTGCCTCCGCCCGGATTAACCTTTGCTCTAACTACTGCATCATTTCCAGGATTAGGGCTGTTGCGTCGCCAGCGGGCCCCGCCTGGAGGTTCTGCTGTGCCAGTTCCCGCCTGGGGGTAGGTGGATTACCTTCAGTTCTAGCCCTAGCTGCAGAGCGGTTGGTGTGCGGTTGTGACTCTGCTTTCTGTTCCAACATCAGTCGGGGCAGATGAGGTGGGCCTATTCCCAATAGTTCTGGTGGGTTCAGCGGTACCTGCATCTGTATGACTGGTGTGGGTACCAATCTGCCGGCATTAGGTCGACTACGTCTGGTACTCTGTGATTGCTCGCTCTGCGCTGGGTTGGCGTTTGCCTCCAGCGCCTTCTTCAGTTCATCGAATTTTGACATAAGCGTGACCACTTGCTTTTGGGCCTCGACCTTCTCTTTGCGCTCCTGCTCGTGCTCCCTGTTTGCCTTATGGAGGTCCGCCAATGCCAACTCATACATAGCGGCGAGGTCCGGGCCTGTGGGTGACTGCTGCCTGGTTGAGTCTCCGCTGCAATTTGGGTCAGCGGGACATGGGGAGTGACCTGGGGTTCCACGCTAGGGTTGACAGGCGTGTTGAATAGTGCACGGTTAACATTAACCGCTGGGTTGGTGGGATGGGGGTTGGCGGATTGGTCGGCCTGCTCTTCAGTGTTTCCCCCGCTATTGTTAGTCCTGGTGATTGTTGTGGTGGGATGACCTTTTGTTCAAGGATTCCCACAGACGGCGCCAATGTTAATGTCTAAGATTTAGTGGTGACTAAACCTTGGTTAGTGCTGGTCCGATGGGCGGACCGCTACTTGTGATGTAATTAATACTTCCGCTACCTGTCAAGTAAAATACAAAGGGCTTCAAAGGGAGACCGCGCTGGGCGGTCTTCTCTTCTCCGATGCCTAAGTTAGTCAATGTATTTATGTTGACAGAATAACAGTAGGTAAGTAGTAAATGCGTAATTAATGAGGAGAGAGGAGTGATCCTTTTATAGGTGGGGAAGAGGCTGACCTCTTCCTTGTTTTCGTGTGGGACTGATATGCTACAGTTCCCAGCTTCTGATGCTATCTTGGCGCGGCGCGTGGCGGCGCGTCAGCGGTGATATGGGGGTGAGCCGGGGCTCAGGTGGTAGCCTACTTGGCTGTGCTTCTGTAGGTCACACCGTTGGTGGTAGTTGGTACCGCTGGCGATAGCATGAGCATGGCTCATTATAGCTAATTATGCTTGAGAAATGCTTATGTAAGTACAAGTCCCCCAAGTCCCCAGTCAAGGAGGGCAATCTTCTTTGGGGAGTTGCCTAGCGGTTTTGAAGCGTTACTTCTGCTAGTCTTGCATAGGCATAATTAGCGTCAGTGCGTTGTCAACCATGGATTTGTTTTGAGCAAACGCTTTATACCCTTTCAGGTGGGCCCCTGCTAGGTCCCCCAGGGAGTCCCCCACTCCCGGCTAAGATATACCTCCTTGTGGCCGGTATATTGTTTGTTGAGGGGAGCTGCATTGAGCAGAGAGTGTTGGGTAGCGAACCCAATCTTTGATACCCGAGTGGTGGGGGTCAACGTGCCTGATCAGGGCAGTCGAAGACTGTTGTCGTGTCCCCTTACTTGTGCCGGAGGAGCATAGCTTGACTGCAACGCTGCATGGCGGTCGTTGTCAGTATGAGGCGTTGCCTCGGGAATCGCCAATGGCTGAAGTCCCTCCGCTGATAGTAAGCGGTAAGAATTGCCGTGGGGACCTTCTTGCTTGCGAGATGGAGAAGTCCCGCTAGCGGTGTTGCGCTTAGCGGAGACTGTCACTTGCAAGATGATAGGGAGGTTCCGCTAGCGGTGTTGCGCTTAGCGGAGACTGTATCACTTGCAAGTTGAAAGGGAGAAGTCCTACTAGCGGTGTTGCGCTTAGCGGCGACTGTCTCACTTGAAAGATGAAAAGGAAAAGTCCCGCTAGCGGTGTTGCGCTTAGCGGAGACTGTCTCACTTGCAAGATGAAAAGGAGAAGTCCCGCTAGCGGTGTTACGCTTAGCGGAGACTGTCTCACTTGTAAGATGAAAAGGAGAAGTCCCGCTAGCGGTGTTGCGCTTAGCGGCGATTGTCTCACTTGCAAGATGAAAATGAGAAGTCCTGCTAGCGGTGTTGCGCTTAGCGGCGACTGTCTCACTTGAGAGATTAAAAGGAGAAGTCCTACTAGCGGTGTTGCACTTAGCGGCGACTGTCTCACTTGCAAGATGAACAGGAGAAGTGCCGCTAACGGTGTTGCGCTTAGCGGCGACTGTCTCCTTTGGTGATTGGTACGCCTGCTTATTTACGGATACTTTGGATAGACGCTTCGTCTGACAGCTCCCGACACGTGGCGGTCATGCATTGGGTTAGCGTGCGGGTGTACGCCTTCTTAGCAAGCCCGTCTCTTCGCCATTAATGCGAGTAAATATCGTTTTTGTAACCGAGGCGTCGCAAAAACGATCGTGGGGCACGTGTACGGTTATGTCATTTATTATCGGACGGCCTTGATTTGATTGATGTTGACATAAAAGAGAGGGAAACTCACAGGGTTTTGACATCTTCTGCACTTCAAACCTAACTCGTCGTCTTCAAGCCTTGCTTTTTGAGAGTTGAGGTGTGTTCTACAAATCTAGTGAGAGTGTTGTCCTTTTGAGGCACGAGATTCGCCGAAGTGAAGACAATCATCTCCAAGCGTCCCAGCGTTTCCATATTTCAGGTTGGTGACCTGAGCCCCCTGCTTAATTGGTTGTTCCTTGCTTCTGTCAGTTGATACTTGTTGTCTCTGTGATGTGTCTGAGGGTCTAGGATGGTTTAGGAATTGGTTTGGGCGTTTTTGGCAGGGCTTTGAGGGTTGTAATTTTGCTAGATGGTCGAATCTGGGTTCTGTGTGTATATACATTGTGTTCTTGTTTTGGTATTTTCTGGGTTTTCTGGGTATGACTGTTCTTGGTGTTCTTGGTGTTCTTGACTAAAATCTGGCATAGGGATAGTTTAGATCGTTTTGGAACTGACTGACCTGGGTTTAGGGTGTTTCCGATGGCTAGCGTCATAGAGATTTCGAGCAATGAGGATTCCGGGTCTAACGTGTCGCTCAGCGGTTCAAATAGGATGTTTATTGACTCGTTGCGTCCGTCTGCACCTGCAAGAATCTCATTGCCAGAACCGCTAGATATTGAACCCCTACAAACCGTACCTTGGGAAGTGGCTATGGCTCGCGGTGGGCGTCCGGAAAGTTCGACGGCAAGGGAAGAACCTGCCTCCCGTAAGCGGCGTGAGGAGAGGCTAGCTAGCAATAGTGCAGCTAGCGGCTCCGTTGGTAGGGCAGACGCCAGTTGTGAAGAGATAGAGTCGGCCTAGGTTCTTCGTGACGGTACGCCGGTTGATGAGGCTGGCGGTCTGATGATTGAGTCAACTGTTAACCGTCTGAAGAGGGTGTTTCGTCTCCCTAGCGTGGTGAAGTTACGACCGCCGACAAGGGACGAGAAGGCGTCAATACTACCGGCGGGGTACGTCGCCGTTTACGAGGCCATCTTCCGCCAGGGAGTAACGCTTCCGCTACTGCCAAATCTCTAGATTTTGATTTGCGAGTTCGACCTTGCCTTTGGGCAGATTTGCCCTAATATGTGGAGATTACTGATGGCGCTCAACTCACTCTGGCGGCTTTCTGGCTGCGAAGGTCTGACCGTGGCGGAGGTGCTGCACTTCTACGAACTGGTTTACGTGAGGTGCCAGGGATGTAGCGGACAGGTGAACCTCACTCGCCGCCACGGGGCGCCCAAGTTAATCGAGAATTTGAAGGATTCGATGTCCCCCTGGCGGTCGACCTTCTGTATTGCTACCGCGGGATGAGAGTACGACGCGGGGGCGAACGAGGAGGCGCCGACATTTAGGATTAAGTCGGAGTTCCAACCTATCCGAGATTGTCGCTAGTTTCCACCGACCAATGTTCACGATTTTCCTTGTGTAATATACCTTTATTATGTTTCTAACATAGCTTCTGTTCCTGTACATCGGGCTTGCGTTTTACGCTAACGTGTGAGGAGCAGTGCCGCATAGCAAGGATTAAAGGGTGTTGGCAGAACCGTAACTTGCTAGATCTCCGTCTGTTGACAGGCTGGGAGCTGTTGGTCAATTTGAAATTGACTTGTGCCCTTGGTAAGCGATGTCCGCCAACCTGTGCCCTTGCGAACCCATCTTGCGCTTATGTTAACTTGTCTAGTTTGCTATTGTTCAGATTCCGTTCCTGGTAACAAAGCCAGCCGCGACGCTTTTGATGAAGCCATGGATCGCGCGAAATTGTAGAATTTCCTGGAGGGCATGTACACTGCCGGGTTGGCCGCCAAGTAAACAGTCGTCGACCCTCAAACTTTGGGGGTGAGCCAGTCGGAGACTGAGGTAGTGATGCCCATGCCTAATCACTCCCACCTCACCGTTGCTGGTCAGACTGTCGTGCAGCCTGAGTCTCACGCCGAGTGGGGGGCTGCTGGATGGAGCAATGTCAACACTGGTCCCGCGAAGACCAAGGAGAGAGTGCATGCCCAGCAGCGAGGACCCCAAAGGGAGAAAACAGTGCCGACGAAGGAGCCCGTTACAGTTGCGGGCTTGGAGCCCTGGGAGCCGCCGAGGACCACTATCGTGGGTGCCACTCAGGGTCCTCTACAGAAGAGACGACGACAAAATGACCCCGCCGAAGGCGAGGAGGAGGAGGACTCAGTGCCGATTGTGGTCCACCAACAACAGAGGATAAGCAAGGTCCTCAGACGGCGGCGATGACCGATGGTGCGGAGATGCCGACGAGCGAGTTGGACTCGTTTACAACCTACGCCGAGTTCCTGACGGATCCTAAGCGGGAATTCCTCTTCCACTTTTACGAGAGGCTCGGGTTCGGCCGACTGGATGGGACTGTTCGCCCTACGGTTGTTCAGCAGTCGCTGTTCAGCTCAACATTTGGGCACTTGTCCGTAAGGCTGCACGAGCTGTTTTTGGCGGCGTCGAAGTCGTCTCCCGCTAAGCGGCAGCTGCGAGAGGAAGTGGAAGGCCTCCGACAAGAGTGGGAGGCGACGTCTAAACAGCTGGCGGACACCGAGCGGCTTCTATCCAAGGTCGAATGTGAACTGGTGGATGTGCGGGGTAAGCTGAATGTCGCCATCAACCGGGACTTGGAGCAGAACAATAAGGTGGCCAAGCGGGAACAAGACGTGGCCCTGCTGCAGGAGCAGGTGGCGGCGAAGGGTAGGCGTTGTGAGATCCTCCAGCGGGAGTCTGTCGCTAAAACCGCAAAGCTGACGAAGATGGAGGCTGAGATTGCCTGACTGGGGGCTGCGAGGAGTCAGGCAGATGTCGCCGCTGTGGAGGCTTACAAGCGGTCTTCAGAATTCAAGCACACCCTGACGGAGGCGGCGAAGGCTGGCACCGCTGCCAATTTCGACATGCTGGATAAGAAGGGTGTCATTGACTAGAGCAAAGCGGGTCGGCCAGCTAGATCGGCGGGGCGGCAGGAAGCACCTACGGGAAGACCAGTCGATAACCAGCCTGAGGGTGCACGCTCTGGCAGTGGTGAGAGCAGTGAGCGTCCTGCAGAAGGTCCCCCAAGGACTCCTGTTGCTACCGCCTCCGATGTGTCTCGTGCCAACTTTATGGAGGCACACACCCGGGCGGATGGTACCATCGTGACGCCTAGCCCAACCGCTCCAAGGTCCGATCAGACGAGCCGCCTGGCCATCCAACAGCCGCTAGTTGATGGTGAGAATGTTGCTTCTCCCAACAACCCCTGAAGACTGCCGTAGCTGTGTAGCTTTTGTTTGTTTTTTTTTTCTTTGTCGCCGTGGAGGCGTTTTGCCAGATGTAAGTTTGACAATATTTTTGGGCGGGGAGTCCCGACCCTAAATACATGAAGTATTGTTTTCTTGTCTGAAATTTTGTTAAGTGTGGGATTGTTGCTGATAACATGACTGTTGTTTGAATGTTGATATATCGCTAGAGTTTTGACTTGCGCTTTTGTTAGTCAATGAAACATTAAAGGAATTAAAATTGTTCCAAGTGCACGCTGTAGCGGACGTTGTCCGCTGCCTGTTGTTGGCGTTGCCAGTTAACTTGTGCCATGGAGAACAATAGTTTGAATAATTCCTCGTTTCATTGATAGCTGAAAGATCAGCATTTACAAAAGAGGGGTTGTGCTCGTTGGGTAGCTTCCTTTAGCTAAATGTCGAACAAAAATTTAGCTAAGTCAAGATGCTCTTGGGTAGCGGCCTGACTATTTGTAATAATACCGAAGGTGTTCGGTATTCCAAGGGTGGGTCGTTGTGACGCCATCCTTATCCAATAAGTAGAAGGTACAAGGGCTGACGACTTCCACTATTTTGTATGGTCCTTCCCAAGTGGGACGGAGTGCCGTTGGCGGCGGAATGACTTCCTTCATGACCCAGTATCCAAGTTGGAGGTTCCGGGCTTTTACTCTGGCGTTGTAGAAACGCGATGCCCGTTGTTTGTTTTGCAAGTTGTGCACATGGGCCTTGTGGCGTTTCTCCTCAAGGAGGTCCTTGTCAAGGTTGATGCCTTCGCTGTGGTCTCAGAGCAGTAGCCCTCGACCCTAGCGGTAGGTTGGGTGACCTCGATGGGCAGTACGGCCTCAGTTCCAAACATCATGCAAAACGGTGTTTCTCCGTTAGCGGATGTTGAGGTTGTCCCGATGGCCCACAGAACTTCCGGAAGCTTCTCCACCCACAAACCCTTGGCGTCATCGAGTTTCTTTTTTAGCAGCTTCTTGATTATCTTGTTTGCCGCTTCGACTTGGCCATTGGTTTGGGGATGAGCAACAGATGCAAAGCTCATCTTGGTGCCCAGGTTAGCGGTGAAAGATATGAGCTCCTTGTTATTGAACTTTGTTCCGTTGTATGTGATGATGGTATGGGGGATGCCGTAACGGCAATAGATGTTCTTCCAGAGGAAGTGAGTTACCTTGGCGGTAGTTATTGCTGTCAGCGGTTCCGCCTCTATCCACTTGCTGTTGTAATCGATGGCAACAATGATGTACTTGAACTGACCCCTAGCGGTTGGGAACTTGCCAAGTAGGTCTAGGCCCCACATGGAGTGAATCCATGGGTCGATGATTATAGAAAGGGGCTCCGCCGGGGCGTGGGCCAGAAGTAGCCTTGTCGCATTGTGCGATTGGCCAGAGATCTGGCGCCGGAGTGGTTTCCACATTCCCCGGCGTGTATCATTGCCAGAACGACTTTTCCCTCTTCTGGAGTGAGACACCGGAGGTTAGGATGGGTGAATCCCTGGCGGTAAAGCTTGCCATTTTGTATATTATAGCGGGTTGCTCTCCGCTTAAGTTGCCTTGCTTCGACCTTGTCGGTTGGCAGCGTTCCATTGCGCTTGTGTACTTACATAGGCATTTGCAAGCATAATTAGCTATAATGAGCCACGCTCATGTTACCGCCAGCGGTACCAACTCCCGCCAAAGGAGTGACCTACGGGAGGAGAGTTCCTTTTATAGGTGAAGGAGTGCTCTTCCTTTACATGGTTTTCGATGTGGGACAAGCAAAGATAACTATTCTAGTGTAGAAAGCCTAGTTTGTGAGGGCAACTTTGCAAGGCCGGAAAGGTGGCTTCCCGGCGACGGATTTGCGACTTCCGGATACCGTAGCGTAGCTTGAACATAGGGCTACAAGATGCAAGTAGCGGTTAGGCCTCACCATGGCTTGTGGGTGTCCCAAAGAGGGTGTTAATTATGCTTGGTGAGATAGCAAACTAGTCATGCTAGTAGGTATCTACAAGTCCCCGAAGTCCCCAAGTAAGAGGAGCTTCTTGGTTGGGGAGTTATAAGCATGAAGTCATCAAACATAAGTAACCGGGCGGTACGGAGCCCCTACAAGTCCCCGAACTCCGTAAGCAAGAAGGGACTCGTTTGATCCTGCACAATGAGACAAAAAACGCGCATATGTAGAATGCTTTGTTGTATTGGTTATCGCTCGTATTAATGGAATGTGAAAAGAATTCGATTTGTATCGAGCAACAAATGGTAGAAGAATTCAATATTCCATTAATGTGTATGAACATGTAAAATATTGGTATTTGTATATGTGGATCTTATGGCCATATAACACGCACAATAGATAGTGGCAAGTGTAATGGGTGTCCATATCAAATTGTGGGAGTAGTCTCGGTGACATCGTATGAAGCGTTTGTAAACTTAGGGCTTAAGTAAAACATGTTGGACATGATCGAGCAAGTTGGGTTGTTCGAGCAAGTTGGGTGTAGTTGAGTGTGTAGGCGCTGTGCGAGCATGCGAGGCGTGGCCCAAGCGCAAGTCGTGGCCGTACTCGATACCCAAGCGAGTCGTAACCCGAGCAAGTCGTTTATCCGAGCATGTTTTAGTAAGTCGTAAGTGTCACAAGCTTCTAGATGAGTGTCACATATTTATTTAATTGAGTTGCAATTAAGTAGTAGCACGGCATATGTGTCTAGCATGTACTTGTAATGTGGATGCTAATAACATTTTGTAGGCATGCTTAAAGTAGGAAAAGCACGGCATTGGCATGGTAATAGCTCTAATTGCAAGAGCGCAAAAGATAAGATATAGTGACTTATCTTATGCCGAGCATGACGGTCCATTGCCTGGCGGATAAAGTATTCCGATAATGTCCGTCAACTCATAGTTGCGCTTGAATGCTTGATAGAAATAGTTGAATTTCCTTGCAAAAATAGATGATTAGTATGCGGATTTGTAAAATCGGCACCAATAATTTGCATGTGTTTTTGCATATGTACTTTGATAAAATTTTAAGCAAAAGTATATATGCGAAGTAGTAGTTGACGGCAAAATGACATATTTAATTATGTGCCGCTAACACATTAATTAAAGATGAGTATGTTATACGATGCACAGCGGTTCGATATTTAGACTTAGCCAAAAGTGCACAGTTGACCTTTATAGCTAATTGACATGTAGGCATGCTATGCTCTGTTAATCAAATTGAATCACAACATATATATATATATATATATATATATATATATATATATATATATATATATATATATAGCCATTTTTGATGAAATTAGAAGTCCAGGGACTGAATTGATTTTGGACCTAAACCACAGGGTACTAACTAGTATTTAGCCCATATCGTTAGTAGCATAAGCAAATAGGGATCGTTCTATTCCGGGGATTGAGGGTACACCTGTCATTTTCAAACAATTAAACAATTAAAATTAAAACAAAGTATAATATTCACAAAGATATTCACAACTATAAACATTTTACACGAAAATAGGGGGGATTTTGTTTTTGGTTTTTTCGAAAATAAAACTAAGTAATTAAAACAAATAAAATGCAAAAACATAAAGATAATGATGGAATGAGAGAACAAAGATTAAAACCGAAACTTATGATTAAAATCGATTCAAACCCTAATATTGTTCATCTAAGTCATGAGAAAGGAGTTGATCATGTGAAACGTTCGAAAGCAAACAATTTCCCATATTTTACTTTTCAATGCTAATTAACCTAAGCGAAAGCACCTAGATTAATCCTATCAAACATGTAATCAAACCCTAGAAAGCTAGTCAATCATGACATGTTCAACGCATAAAACACATAGAAAGGCTATCAACTCAAGTGTACAACTTAGTTATGGAAAAGTCCACCTAATTGCAATCCTCTTTAATTAAATTCGATCTTTGTACAAAACATTTACTACTTTGATTCAAGTTTACACAAAACAAAAAGTTGATTTCATGTTCTTGAACCTAGCACCATTCATATCGAAACCCTAAGTGTTTGCAACCACATAAGATTAAAATACAAAAGTTATCTATAACGCAAATTTAATTAAACAAACCCACATAAGCAACTCTCGAATCACAATAATAGAATCTGAAAATTCTCAATTAATCATAAAAATTCCAGAAATTAATATTCGTTCAAACATATATGTCAACTAGAACAAAACCAATGAAATTCAAAGCAAAGGTTACAAAGTAGAGATTGAATTACACCGTGGATGGAAGATGATGATGGGTGAATAACGATGAATCCTTTGAAACTCGAAAGCAAGCTTCAAAGGTGGATGGTGGAGGAATAGGTCACGGCTTCTTCTTCTCTTCCTTGGCCTTGCTTGAACTCGTGGCTTGCTCTAGAGGATGGAGAAACTCACGGCTATGCTAGAGGGATTTTCTGATTTTTTTCTAAAGTGTAAACGTAAGGGAGAGGATCCCTTGACGTTGAGAAAGAGGGAGTATATATAGGGGACGACCAAACTTGGTCCCCAAGCCGTGTATTTTCTGCTTTATTTTCCAAGGAATTAAATAAATAATTCCACATAGCTTCCACCAATGAGAAATTGCCAAGTAAGCCCTAGTGTGTCATCCAACCAATCATAAAACTCCAAGAAGATTCCCTAATATATTCTTGCCGAAATTCCTTGAATATTTTCTGATTTTCTTCTCTTATTTCGGCCAAAATATACTTAGGGTTTCTAGGAATGAATCTAGATGCCATTTGGTGCTTTTCTTGATGTCCACACTTTTTCTTTCCATAAACTTCACCCTAGAAAATCTCTTGCGTAATCTTTTATTTCTTCTTGATTTTTCACGCCACTTTTCTCTCCTCCCTTTGGTTTTCACGGCAAAGCATCTCTAGGGTTTCATCCTTGCGTCACAAACCCTAATTCCATGGGCTTTCATGGGCCTTGATCCATTTTGCCGAAAATCCAATTCAATTTGTAGGGTTCTTGGGCCTCGTTGCTTCAACTTCAAGCCTTGTCTCCCTCCAACGTCAAAACACATTATTTTTCCATTTCTTTTTCATGGTTGCGTTGGAAACTTGCTTGGGAAGCTCTCCTCCCTTTCGCAGGGTTTCCTGGTTGGAGCAGGAAAACTTCTTTTCTTCATTTCTGCTCATTTCTGTGGTCCATTGTGTCTCATATTCGCTCGTCCTGACGTTCGCAAGCTCCTCTTTCCATTCGTGAGTTCATTTCCCCTTTTTAGCTCGGAGGTCCTGAAAATAGAAACTTTCTAAAAATGAAAAATAGAAACTTACTAAAAATGAAAAATAGAAACTTTCCTAAACTGAAAATGAAAACTTGCCAGAAATGAGAAATGGAAACTACAAAAATGGAAACTTTCTACAATAAGGAACTTTCCCAATCAAAGAATGGAAACTTTCCCAAACAGGGATTTTTCCAAGGAAATGGCGCAGAAAATGTAGGGAAATGCAGTTAAAACGTCGCATTAAAATGCTCCTATCAACAAGTCAAATATATCAAGTCTGGCCAAGCCAACACCTTTGCTCCTCAGGACGTAGGCGATATATGTGCATTTAATGGGCCAATCTTAATCCCTTTCATGTTTCATTGACGTGCAAAAATAGTTCTGCCACAATCCCAAGGGAACTAGCGGACAAGCAATCCATCACAACACAGGAAAAGAAAACAAGCGTTACATTTAAAAAGTTGAGACTCCCCAACCAAAAATTGTTCATGCTGTTTACAAAAAAAAAATGTGACAAAAAACTGCCACAACACAAAGGAAAGCAACTACAATAATGATTCCATATCAACATATCCTAATCTTGCCCGGCCTGAGAAGAAGACCCTGAAACACAATCACCACGGCGGCGTTTCTCCACAAGCTGACGAGAATCCATCTTTATTTTCTCAGCTTTACTTTTCGGCGTCGGAGTCTCAGGATTACCATCAGACCTCGCGCCATCCTCTCCAAAAGAACCACTCTCTTCGCTACCATCAGAACCGCCGCTTTCTGAGGAACCGCCATCTTCGGATTCCTCAACATCCTCCACGGCGACATCCTCGCCAGGCGTGGACTGAGGAGGGGCTCGGTCAGCTATTATCTTGTCAAAATTCAAGTAGCCGCTATCTTTGAGCTCTTTAAAGTTGGCGGCAGCACCTTGTTTGCCAGCATCAGTCAGAAGTACCTTCAACTCTGTTGACTTCTTAAAAGTGTCAACCACCTCTAGGCGCACCATCTCCTTCTCGTCCTCCGCCAGCTTGGTCATCTCTTCCTGCCTAGCAGACTGAAAATCTGCCAACTCCTTTTCTTTGGCGGTAAGCGCCTCCTGCAACTGAGCGATGGTATCGTCTCTCTCAGCCTTCTCCTTCTTCAGGGCCGCCAGCTCAGCCTTTAGGTTGGTAATGGTGGTGGTATCGGCGATACTTTTAGCCACAGCACACTTGAACTTCTCTTTGACGTCAAGTAGGGCACCGTCAAGCTTGGCAATGTCCCCAGCGGTGGACTTATTCTTCTCCCTCTCTGCCGACAAGTCACATTGTGCCTGCAGAAGTTCTTCTTTCAGTTTGCGCTCCTCCGCCGAGCCCTGATGAAGGTAAAGCTTATGAGCACCCTTTAAAATCAGATCAAGGGATTTCTCCAGCTTTGACGACGCAACTGGCCGGGAAACTCTTGTCTCGCAGCCAAAACCAAGGCGCTCACAAACCTTGTGAAGAAAGGCCTGTTGACTGGCGGGTGCACCTTGCACCAACCCTACGACAGGGTTGTCGGAGACAAACCTTCCTCTGACATCTTTTTGGCCAGCCACAACATGTTATTCCGCCACATGCTTCTCTCCAACCTTTGTCTTCTTCGAAGGATCTGAAGGAACGACGGAGGTGACAACTTTCCTCTTCTGCGGCACACTTGACCTCCCTGATGGCTGACCACTGACATCCCCACCAGTACCGCCAATGACTTTCTGACCGACATGTTTAGGCCCTAATCTATCTGCCATCACTTTTGTTCTTTTTTCTCTATCAGCATCGTCTTCCACCACTTCCGGCTCACCGACAACAAGTGTCGCTTTCTCCTGAGGCTTATTAGCGGGCACCTCCAGAGCAAACCCTGTATCTTCTTCATTCTCTTGTTCACCCTCATCCGCCACATCTTTCTCTTTGCCCCCCGTTTTCTTCTTCTTCAGATTGGCACGATTGGAGTGTAACGGAGCCGCCATAATTTTGTCCTCCCCCGCCGTCGTTATCTCCCTTGTTTGTGGATCAACAGTTTGCTTCCGCACCTTGGCCGCCTCGTCGATCATAAAGTTGACATAGTCTTTGATACCACCGATATTCGCCATCGCTTTCTTCAGAACTTCGTTGGTTCTCTTGTTCGTACGAATTACCGCTATAAAAAAGAGGGGGACAATCTATCGGTATACCATCAACAACAACAATGTAACACATTTCCGACGACAAGTCTAGCTTACCGGGCTCGCGAGTTAGGCGTAGGTGAATAAGCAACGACCAGTGAGATAGGATGAGCAAATCCAACAACTTTTGTGAGTCCAGCAGTAGTGCACCCGGCACACCCTCTGCCGCTCGATGTCCGTCAACTTCGGTCTCCAACCCTCTGCAAACAGAGACAAAGTATCACATAAAGGAACAAGCATTATAACAAAACATGGCGGCATGAATAACAAAGAAGCAATTTTGACGATAAATACGAAGGCCAAGCCGCAAGCACGTAGACAACCTTTTATCGCTTGAAACTTTGAGGGAACCCGGAACCGCGAAGCTTTTGCACCCTCTGGCCTCGTATCGTATTCCCAACCTTCTGTAGCAACACACACGGCTGCCTGCCACGTTGTCGAGGAATCGGGCGTATGCTCCAAAAGTTTTGGGGCTCCAGGTCGACGGGCTAGTTTAACAATCCAGCCACATTTTTTCCTTTCATTATACGTCAACTCATAAAAGAATAATACTTCCGCCACCTTTTGAAATTCACACCCCGACAAATCCCACAGGACGGTCAAAGCCAACAACACCTTCCACATGTTTATGGACACTTGACCTACCGCAACATTAAGCTCGTGCAACAGGTATTGTAAACTTAGAAGTAGCGGCAATTTCACACAATGGTGTAGTATGGCTTCATGGATAGCGGCATAGCCTTCCGACTAGTCAGTGGCTTTTTCACCCTTTTCAAGCGGCCCCAATTACACAATATTTGGCAAATGGAACCTGTCTTTCATCTTCTGTATCTTTCCCCACGACATGATAGAGGAAGGTTCATCTACTCCAACGCCATCACTAAGGACCCACGAAAAATTGGTAGGCCCGGAACTTTGACCATCCTCCCCAATTTCAATCCCGTCATCACTTTGTCCCGAGGCGCCGACACTGTCTACACTATTGTCGAAAACCTCTTCTTCCCTAGTACGACGACCAAATTGGTGCTCATTTCGCCGGGATGCCATAGGTGGCGGAGAAATGGTTCGCAAAGGGGTAATATCTAGCGGGTCCTCCAAGCTACCTCCTGCAGAAGTAGGACGACGCAACAAATCAATAAAACCCCTCTCCGATGAATTAAGCGACGACACGTTCGATTCTTCACTACTTGAGATATCGATAACGGCCGGCATGCCACACAAACACTCTAAACCTAGAAATTAGCAGTCAAGTTAGATCTAAACTTGCCCTATGCCATCAACCACAAGAATTCATTCAAGAACTGTCACTCCAAAATCCCAAAAAGTCCCCGAAAAGTCCCAGAAAAGGCCAGAAACTCTCAGACCCTCAAACACAGAAACCACAAACATATCTTTTCGACACAAACGGAGCAAATGCATTCACACAAACCAGACCAAAACAAGAACACAAGAAAACCCATAAACATATAGCATACCTCAAATTCGCAGAAACAAACGCCAAAGAGCGACGAAACAGACCAACCACGAACTGAGCGCGATCACCTTCACTCCCCTTCAAATTCTTTTCCTCTTTTCCTCCACTCGATCAGTGGTGCTTCCAGATCCTCTCTCTGGTTCTCTCTCACTCGGTGAAGAATGCAAAAGCACGGAATAGGGCAAAGTGAATGAACTCAACTTCGTTTCCCCCCTTAAAAACAAACTCTGGCGACAAATCTCAGCCGTCGCCGAAAAAGTAACCGCCCGCCATGATCACGCCACGTGCCCCCATTAATCGAGACAACGCCTCGGTAAAATCGACGTGTTCATAAATGCAGCATTATGATAAAGCGACAACGGCTGCGCAGCGACGTTTTCGCACACGCCATCCCTATCAACAAAACCCAACGTGTCACCTACATTGTCAAAGGATCATGCAGAATCTGGCCAAATAACACCAAATTTCAAAAAATCACCGCCATAGTCGTTTCCCTTCCGCTAAGTAGCCTCATCCCCCGCTAATTAGCCTTATCCTCCGCTAATTGACATTATTTTCTGCCAAGCATCCTCATCCTCCACTACAAGTCACCTAACAACGAATCAACGATCCACCACAACATAAGTGTTACCGCCAACAAAGCTATTTCACCGCTAACACTTATCTCATCCAAAACAAGCTTGCAAGATGAGTATACCAACTCATCAACCAACATGTCTCCGATATCGTTGCTTCCGATAACAATCAACAGTCGCTCACCCGACACAATTTACATCTAGCGGAACATTCCCAACCAGGGGTATCCCATTTATCATCGGTACACCGACCTTAACGAGGTGGTGCAGTCAAGTTCATCTCCTCCGGGAAAGAGTAAGGGAACCGTTAACACTGCTTACGACAGCCATTGATCCGGCTGTTAACTTCCCGATACTAAGGCACCTAAAGAGTGGGATCGCCACCCACCGCCTCATGCTGTAAATCAGCTCCCTTCAACAAACAATCATCCCGATCAAACGGAGGTCTTTCTTAGCCGGGGAGTGGGGGACTCCCTAGAGGGCCTAGCAGGGGACCACCCGAAAGGGCAAAAGCACTCGCTCAGACAAAATCCATGGTTGACGACGCACTCGCACTGATTATGCCCGACATGTAACTAAAGGTTCCGCCTTAGTTATGATAACTCCCCAACCAAGAAATCCCTCCTTGACTGGGGACTTGGGGGACTTGTACATACATATCACTTGCCGACCATAATCAGCACTTAGACTTGACCATGTCACCTTGTCGGAATGACTTCAAAAGTGTAACCCCTGGATACACAGCAAGACAACCTCCACTGACAAGCCAACTCCAGACCGAAACATGCCTTGACGCGCCGACACGCGCCACCTAAAGTTGTCTCTGCAGAAAGGACCAAAACTCAGCAAACTGAAGTGCATCAGTCCCACATCGAAAACAAGACTGAGGTAACTCACTATGTCACCTATAAAAGGTCCATTTCTCTCTTTTCATTAACTACGCATTCAATAGCTGTTTACCGCTACATTTGTCAATACAAGTACATCGTTTAACTTTAGCATCAGAGGAGCGAAGACCGCCAACCGCGGTCTCCCCTCTTGACGTCGTTGTATTTCTCTTGACAGATTAGCGGGATTTCGTGAACTCCATACATATCGGAAGATTGGACCTGTGTCCACGTTATTGGAAATCGGCATCATATGCCGTTATTCTGAGCATTAACAGAAGCATTCTAATCCTTTTTGTCTTCGGCCTACCGGGTTGCCTTGTATATTGTGGAGGTAGGATACTTGGACCTTCACCCTTAGACCACATGTCTATGCTATTAATAGGCTGTATAGGGTTGCTGTAAATACTCATATATGTCTTCTTGAGATAGCAAGGTGCAACAAAGTCATCTGGTTCCTGCCTCATGCCATTAATTGCACAAATGGCATGCTTGTCCTCAAACCAGTTAGGTCCCATCTTCGGCAACTGCATGTCCTCAAACCAATATCGACAACATTCTTGGTGCCTTCAATATTCTCAATCTCAGCTTGGCTGGCACCATTGAATGTTGGGTTGCAGTCCTCTGCTGCCTTCACTTTATTCTTCTCAATGATGTTCCTTATTTTGGGGCATAAATTTCCATGGTATGCCTCCATTTTATCCCTTCTCTTATGAATCCTCCTCATTAGCTTCAGCCTTATCTCTTCCAACATAGTCACATGTGGCTTACACCTTGCTTCTCGGATTAATCCATTGAAACTCTCACAACAATTGTTTATGAGCATGTCACAATCATAACCAGCAGGGAAACATGCCCTGGACCAATGTTTCGGGGGCCTTTCGGGCTCTGCAAAACAAAACAAAAAAATTCATACATTAAAAGTGAGAACCATGTAGTGAAAAAGTACTGAAAATGATTTACCTTTCAACCATTTATAAGCATCCTCATCAAGGGACTTCAGCTTCTCCATCTCCTTCTCAAAATAAGGCAATGTTGTTGCCTTTGCACACTTCCACATCTGATCCTTCATGACTTTTCCAGGAAACTTCTTGGTGAAGTTAGTCCACAAATGTCTTGCACAAAACCTGATCTGTGCAGATGAAACAACCTCTTCTAATGCAGGTTTCAAACCTTTTTGCTTATCACTTATGAATATCCAACCTCTACCATTATTCTCACAGCTCAAATCCTTTCACAACAACTCTAAAAACCACATCCAAGAGTCCTTTGCCTCCAGCTCAACCATTGCATAAGCCACTACCCATGAAGTGTTATTAGCATCAATACCTACAGCAGTTAGGAGTTGGCCACCAAAACAAGTCTTCAAATGATCTCCATCCAATCTAATCAATGATCTACAGCCAGCCTTGAAACCATTCTTCAGAGCTCCCAAGCAAATGTATAGCCTCTTGAAAACAGGTGCCTTGTCTGAGTTGTTGAAGTCACATTTCAGGTCAACTTTGGTTGCTAGATCAGCCCTTTGAAGTTCTCTTCCATAATCAGCCAGCCTTGCATATTGCTCCTTAATTGATCCTTCAACCTCTAACAAAGCAGCTCTCTTTGCTCTATAGGCCATACTCTTTGAAACTCCTGCCCTAATGCTTGCTGACATCGTCTTAGCTAAATTCTCTACACAATCAAACAAGAAGAATCCGTTAAAAATGTAAAACATAAACAACACTTGAGAGGAAAAATAACTTCAGAATATATACCTGGTTTTATGTCTTCATTTAGGGCAATTTGATCCTTGAACTTGGCTGTTAAGTATCTCTGCCTCACCATGGCATTGTTAAACTTCCTTGTGAAAATTATGCATGGGATTATACTTCTTTATCATCAATGTGTCTTCATGTTGCATCTTGGAAGCAAACAACTCAAATGGACAGTTATCTTCCTTGCAAACAACCCTCAACCTCGTCTTATCATTCTTGATGAAAAAATACTCTCACCCTCCTTGGATTGCCTTCTCCCTCAATGCATCTCTCAAAATTTGGACATTTGCAAATTGCATCTTTAAATAGAAATTTGGTTGCTTCATATATGTGTTGGGGTTGAATTCTATACCAACATCTTCTAATTCCCCATCTGAATTAATTGCATATTGCATCCTCTCTTTATCTGATTCATGATCCTTAAACATATCCTCATCATCATCATCACCCCCCAATCAGGTGCAGCTGACCCTAAATTGCTAGTTCCTACCCCTGAACCTTTTGCCTTTGTAGCCTCATCCAAATCGGCTTCCTCCAACCAGTCATCCTCTCAGTACCATAATGCTAATATTCTTCATCATCAAACTCGGATCATAATCACCATCATCACTTGTCTCCCCATCCTCACTCAACTCAGATCCGTCAACCCCGAATGTTTGAAGATAGTCCATCAAGTCTATCTCTTTCTCATAGTCTAATCCTTGCACACCACTAGCCTGCACACCTCCTCATGTTTCTCATAGTCTTCATCTAGCACACCACTGCTAGGCCTTGAACCACTAGTGCCTACACCACTCCCAACTACCCCACTTGAACTACAACCTACACCAAAACCAGGATACTCCAACAGCAACTGTTTAAAACCTGAATCTTCTTCCAACAGTTTACGTTTGCCCTTCTCTTTTCCATCTCCTCCACCAGCACAACTTCCTTGAGTAGCACACACATCCTCAATCTCTCTAATAATTATTCCCTTACTTCTACTTAGTATAGCCTCATCAGTCAACTCCTTGATGACACAAGTTGGCTGCTTCCTAGGCTCATCAGGGAGTTCCCCTATCACCACGCTACTGCTACCACCTTGACTGAACAAAAAATCTTGGAAATCTTCATACATGTAGATGTCGTCATCGTCTTCCTCAAAAACTGCTTTAACCTCCATGTGGTCCAAGTATAGTGCAATAATCCTGAATTGGGGCACAGCTTTACACATTGTCATCACATCAAGGTCTGTTTCCAGTTTGGTCAACGCATTCTGGTCATCACCCACCCTATACCAGTAGTCAATTCTCTGCTCTACATAGCCTAGATTAAGCTGCGTAACCATGTTATCCACTTCTACCAAGGACATCCTGTCCTTATCTACGTTATCGTAGAAATCAACCTTCCCTCCCACATAGTCTTTGTTCCTTATGCACCCTCCATGAACCACTTTCAAGGTGAAATAATCTGGGTGTGCTGCACAAAAAGTAAATGATAATTATTAGTCGACCATGGTTAGAACCAGTAAACAGTAAACTTCTAAAGCATGCAACCAACCAACTTAGGATTCCAACTACTTATTATACTTGCCCATAAAGAAGAAATTGCCAAACAGACCCCTTTACAGCCATATAATGATCACTAGCAAACAACTTAGGACCACAACAAACAATTCCACTGTGAATGCATTATTAAAAGCCAAACAACAATCAACTTTCAACATTAACAACACTCACAATATTAAAATCCAACCAACCATATTGAAACCATAGTTATTCATTCTGCATCTAAACTCCTCCGTACAAACTCAATTTTCATACTTTAAATCTCTAAACCACATACTCCGCAACCAATAAAGATATAAACCCCATTTCTTAAATCCAACCAACCCATTTCAATAACCATGGTTACACTTTCTGAAGCTAAAGTCATGGTTACAAAAACAATTTTCAAACCCAAAAACCTAAACCCGAAACCCAGAAACCAATAAAAAAATAAACCCCAATTTTAAAATCGGCAAACCCTATAACTCAAAACCCTAAAACTAATACCAAATCCTTTATCAAGAGCTCAAAGAAAAACCCAGAAACCCCGAAAAGTTTAAAAGCCCAAAAATTTTACCAAACCGTAGAACTAGAAACAATCAAAAACTCGAAAATAGGAAGTAAACTAGTTCGAATCGAAATTATATGGTTCAAAACATAATTAGAACTCACAATATTGTGGGATTTCATCCTTGCCGCCTTCTGCAACTCGAGGAACCCACAAATCATCGATCGTCCAACATCCCAGCCACCACCACCTCTATCTATTGGCCGCCAAAAACCTTCGATTCGACTCAGATTTTCACTATCGTTCTCGATGATGATTGATTCAAGATAAGAGGTATGAGATTATGGTAGTTGATTATCGGGATTAAGATACAGCAGTGGTTTAGGATTGATTTTGAATTTTTAGGGTTTTTTTGGGAGGAAATGGTTAACGGGGTCGGGCAAAATGGGGTTGAATTCGAGTTGGGGCATTTTCGACATTTTACGGTCCAATTGGTTTACGTGGAGCTGAGTCTTGTCAGAACGTTTGCCACGTCAGCCAACAAACGGATCCATCAGACAGAATAGACCTTAAGTGTGAGAAATGAGAGATTAGGGACTATCCGGACTAAACTGTTTTTCATGCAAAAGTATGATGAGTAACAAGTATTTAGTCCTTTTATTCAATTCCAACACAAATTTTGAAAATTTCAGAAACACAAGAAATCTTCGATCAACTCATAATTTAGTTACGATTGCGATATTGTTCTTGCATTTTAAACTTGGTTAGAGGATGAACCTCAATAGCTATAAGTACAATAATATGCAATTGGGTGGTTCTAGTTGGACCTCCAATTTTGATATTTAGAACTCTTCCACTAATTAAATCTCCAATCCACTTCTTGAATTTTTCTAAAAAATAAAAAATAAAAAATCACTTTTTTGAATACTTAAAAAGCTAAGTGTACCTCCTTAATTTTATCAAAACACCCTTTAAACAATTAAATTTGTATCTTCTACAGTTTGTTGTTGTTGTTGTTGTTGTTTTTTTTTTTTTTTTTAATCTTTATCAATTCAACCACAAAGAATTTTGTAAGGGAGCTACCAATATTTTGTGTACTCTCATCTAGTGGCAGAACCAAAAATTGATTATTGGAGGGGTCGAAAAATGGACAATTATCATATTGATTACACGCATTTCTATGCATGTAATTGTACCTAAAACACTAGAAATAAGCTAATCCTTGAGCTAATTATAATGTAATTAATCCAATTTTATTTATTGTGTAGGAAATAAGCAGAATTGCGGAAACCGTGAGAAATTGGTGCAAAAGCCGAGCAAATTGGAGTTTTCATCAAAATGACAAATTCTCGACGTGGTCAATTATAGTCAACACAAAGAAAGAAAAGAAAAGATGATAATGAATTTGGTGTTGGGATTGCATGGCTTAATTAACCTAGCCTTTGGTTAATTAAAGAAAACGTGCAGGCAACTTTGCTTAATTGATTGGATGCCAATCCAGCCTTGACAAGTGGCAGCTACTTTCTTAATTAAACCATTAATTGAATGCTAGCCAGCCAATCACGTTGCCTTTCCACCCATCAGCCACCAATTCTCACTAATTGAGCCCAGGCCCACCGAACTCCCAAACTCATTCTCTTCTTCTCGCTACAGCCCAAACCAACCTAGTTTTTGTTCTCATTTAAGTAACCCACACTGCCAGCAGCCGAGATATATATAGCAATCAACCCACAGCATTGGAGGAGAACCCTACACACACAGAGAGCCGCACATAACAAAACAGGGGGCGGCCTTGGGCTGCTCTCACTCTCCTCTCCTATCCACCATTTTTTCCTCTTTTCTTTCTATTTTTTTTTTGAGATTTGAAGGACTACTCACACAAAGTTTCAAGGATCCATCAAGGGACTCAATCTCTACAAGATTCAAGATTTGGGTATTTTGTGGGGTTGTAATTCAAGGCTAGTCATGCTAGCTTCATAGCTATTTGTGACTATCCTTGTTTTCTCCTACATTTCTTTACTCTTTGCTATTTGAATTTTGTAATTTTGATGTTCATGAATATGGGTTGTGAGTAGTTACTTTTGGGAGCTAGGGTTTCTAACTCTAGCTCAATTTTGATGTAATTGACATATTTTTCAAGTGATAAATAATGTATTTTCATATGGGTGCACTCTAATTACTATGTCAATTGATTCTTGATGCATAAATTTTAGGGAATTGACCACTCTCTTTGTTATGTTTTGAGATTTATGTTGTGTGATACAATTGGTGGTTCTTTTGTTCACTAGCGTCATGTAATTAGTGTGGTGTGTCAAGTAGTTGCTTAATCGAGAATTAATGATTGCCTAAGTTTCTATTTTCTTGTGCCCTTCGCCTTTAATCCTAGACGTTGTGGCCCTAACAAGGCATAATGATTAGGGTTAGAGAGTTCATTCTTACCTTAACCGGAAGAATGGATACCAAATAAGAGAAACTGACTTAGTTTTTCTGGTACGCGCACCACGCGCCCGATACTGAGCTTCTCTTGGTTTCTCGTTACCTAACCAATCCACCGCAACCACCCACTACCACTGTTACGTCGCCGTCTTCGTGACGACGGCAAGCTCAGTTTTCCGCTTCACCGCCGTCCCTTCAGGGAGCGGCGGGGAGGCCCTGCCGGTGATTATCCAATATAAGCGCACGCGATACGAGGATTCATCATCTACCCAGATCCAAAATGTTCAGACCGAAACGGAAGATCCTTCGCTGATTCTGATCATTGCTAAGACGCCGATGAGCTATGCGAGCTCGGTCCTTCAACCCATGGGTCGTCTTTCCACTGCGATGATGGAAGACTTCACTCTGTGTGAGAAAGATTACACAATCTCTGATGGTCAATTTGGGCCTAATCTCACTTTCTCTGACAGAGTTGAAGCGAAACTTGATTTGGATTGGAATTGTGTAGTGATTGTCAAACTTATGGGTCGACCTAAATCGGATGACGCTTATGAATTCATGAGGAAAGCTCTGACTCGAAAATGGACCTTGAAAGGTAGATGGCAGCTTGTGGATTTGCCCAATTCTTTTTTTATTGTGAAATTTCAACTGTGTGAAGATATGGATTATGCTTTGTGCAACGGACCATGGATTATAGCTGGCCAAACACTTGTGGTTCAAAAATGGAGACCTAATTTTGACCCTGAAGAAGAACAAATCAAACGCATGGCTGTTTGGGTCCGAATCAATGGCTTGCCTGTGAAATACTTCAAACAGTGCACAATGGAGATCATTGGTAGTATGCTTGGCCGTGTTGTTAAAGTTGATCAACACACTCTCGCACAAGCTCGTGGTAAATTTTGCAGGATCTGTGTTGAGATTAACTTGAATGAACCGCTAAAACCGTTTGTTGAGATGGGTGGTAAACCTTATGGTGTTGTTTATGAAGGGATCTCAACAATATGTTTCAATTGTGGGGTTTACGTACATGTTAAGGATCAATGCCCTTATGCTTCTACTAAATCTGCTACAGAGAATTCTAGTCCTACACAACAAACTATGCCTAGCAATACTATGGATGCTACTAATACTTGCTATCAGAAACAAAATGATGTTGAGATGAAGGCCAGTGCTTCTGATAAGCTTGTTACTGAAGTTTCACCAAATACAATGTCTGGAGATACTATGCCTGGAGATAATGATAAGAAATTTGTAAATGCTAAGATGGGACCTTGGATGATCATGAATTACAAGAACAGGAAAGGGAACAATGCTAATCAAGGTTCTGCAAAAGGAAAATGGTCTTATGGTTCGAGATTTGCTCCCTTGCAAACTGAGGATATTGAAGAAAAAAGTGACACTGCTGAAATGGCCACCCCTGTGTCCAAGCCTATTTTTGGATCTGTTAATAGTGCAAATGAACCTAAAATTGTTAAAGTGTGGAAACAGGTGCAGGATAAGGCTGCAAAGCTGGCAGCTAAGGATTCAAAACTGAAAGGCAAGAGTGTTGTGCCCAGCTCCCCTATGAATGTTAGGAAAGGTTTGTCGAAAAATAGGTTACCTCTCAAAGAAATCTCAAATAACGAAAATATTACTGCAAGTGATGCATCCACTTCAAAATTGAAAAAGAGTGTTGGGAGGGGAAACAAGCCTTTTGACTCTAATGCTTCTAAGAATCTGGCTTCTTTCTCCTTTATGAATGGTGTTTTTAAGGGTGGTACCCCTGGAGGTAATTTATTATCCGATAGTGATCTAAAGCTCCCAGCCACGAATTCTTTTGCTACTCTTAGTAATGCACCTCCAGGGGAAGTGCCGGTGCCAAAAGTATCAAATGGGGTTGGCTGTGCAGGTACAAGTGGTGAAATTGATCACCAGAATCATGTGGGTTCAAATGATATACAGAATTCTGTTGATGGCAATGCTGGTTTACAACACACTATGACCAACTTGGCTCCTTTGGAGTCCAACATGTCCTCTCCTAATGGAGAGGATATGATTGTTGCTTAACCTTTGGGTTGTTATAACCTCCTTCCTCCCCTCAGATTAATGGATAAAATTCTCTTTTGGAATACTCGAGGTGCTGGAGGTGGTGATTTTAGGTCTGCAATTGGGGACCTAGTCAAACTGCATGATGTTGATCTTTTAATTATCTGCGAACCTAGAATTCAATTTTCTAAAGCTAAGAAACATCTTTTGAGCATTGGTTTTACTGATTTTGAAGTTGAAGAAGCTTCTGGATTTTCAGGCGGTATCTGGATCTTGTGGAATAAAAATAAAGTTCAGCTTCAAAGGATTGACTCTAATTCTCAATCTATCACTATGAAAGTTTCTGGGAATGGCATATGTTATTGGTTACTCACTGGTCTTTATGCTAATCCATGTCCAAGCACTAGACAAAGATTGTGGAACTATCTTACTGCAATGTCAAATTCTACTCAGCTCCCCTGGAGGATTGTAGGAGATTTTAATGAACTTGTTGCTGATGCTGATAAAAATGGTGGATCTTATGCAGGTAAATTTGGAGGTCTGAGAGATTGGGTGCAAAGTGAGGCTATGATTGATCTTGGATATCAAGGTGCTAACTTTACCTGGTCAAGTGGAAGAATTAAAGAAAGATTGGATCGGGGTTTCTGTAACAGTGATTGGAGGCTACTATTTGTTGAAGCTAGAGTTATTCATCTTGCCAAAACGAAGTCTGACCACTGTCCGTTATTGCTGAGACTCCATCCACAACTTCATAATTGTAGAACTAACCCTCCTTTCCGATTTCAGTCCATGTGGATGCAACATGAGAAATACAAGGGATTTGTGACTACTACTTGGAATAATGCTACTGGTAATCTGCTAGACAAAACTAATCTTCTTGCTTCTGACTTAAATACATGGAATAAGGTTATCTTTGGGAATGTTTTCAAAAAGAAGCGAAGGCTCCTTGCTAGAATTGCAGGCATTCAGAAGAAGCTGTGTGTTCATGACAACCCTTTCCTGCTCAATCTTGAAAAAGAGCTCATTAAACAGTATGAATTGGTCAGAGACCAAGAAGCTCTGCTATGGAAGCAAAAGTCAAGAGACAAGTGGATTCATGATGGTGACAGAAACACTAAATATTTTCACATTACCACTATGGTCAGGAGAAGGAAAAATAAGATCGATGGGCTTTTTGATGACAATGGTGGTTGGTATGAAAATCCTGAAGACATGAAAAGTATTGCAAAAAGTTTTTTCCAGAAGCTATTTGCTTATGAAGAAAGTCCTGATCTGAGATTCATTATTCCTAATCTTTTTCCTTCAGTTGATACCAATTGCAGAGAGAATCTTGTGGCTCCTGTCAGTTTCCAAGAAATAAGATCAGCTTTATTCTCTATCGGAGGTCTGAAAGCCCCTGGTTTTGATGGCTTTCCTGCAATTTTCTTTCAAACTCATTGGGATCTTTGCAATGTGGAAATCATGAACTTAGTTACTAATGCCTTTCTTCAAGGTCAGATTCTGGAGGGTCTAAATCACACTTTGATCACTTTAGTTCCTAAAGTTCAAGGACCTAAATATATGCATCTCTTCAGACCAATTAGCCTATGTTGCACGATGTACAAGATAATTACCAAGATTATTGTTGCTCGTATTCGTCCGTTCTTAAAGCAGTGGATAAGTCCAAATCAAGTGAGTTTTGTCCCAGGAAGACACATATCTGACAACATCATGATTACACAGGAGATTCTTCATAAGTGTAAACATACAAAGGGGAAAGGAGGTTCTTAGTTTGGAAAATCGACTTATCCAAAGCTTATGACAAGTTGAGTTGGAGCTTTATTCATCAGGTTCTTCATGAACTTCAGCTTCCTCCTCTTCTAATTAAACTTATAATGCATTGTGTGACTTCAACTAGTTTTCAAGTAATCCTTAATGGTGATTTGTCTGACAAATTTACTGCTGGGAGAGGAATTAGACAAGGGGACGTACCCTTTATCCCCTTACATTTTTGTGCTTTGCATGGAAAAGCTCTCCCATCTCATTCAATCGGCTATTGAAGTTGGCCAATGGAAACCAATCAAATCCTCTCAATCTGGTCCGTTGGTGTCACATTTGTTTTTTGCTGATGACTTGATCCTTTTTGCTGAAGCTTCTACCACTCAAGCTAGAGTCCTCAAAAAATGCATGGATTTGTTTTGTAGTATCTCTGGTCAGTCTATGAATTTTGAGAAATCTAAAATCTACTGCTCCCCTAATGTTAGGACTAACCTTGCCAGAGCTATAAGTCGTATTTGTGGCTCACCTCTCACAAAGGATCTTGGTAAGTATCTTGGTGTGCCTCTTTTACATTCTAGAGTTACTAAACACACTTATGTTGAAATGGTTGACAAGGTTCATAGTAGACTCTGTGGATGGAAAAGTAAAGGATTAAATACTTGTTACTCCTCATACTTTTCCCTGAAAAACAGTTTGGTCCCTCGCCTTTTAAATTAAACTGAATAGTCCTTATTCTCTCAAATTCTCATATAATAAGTCCAAAATGATCCGAAATGACTATTATGCCCCTAATTTTCTATTTTTATTATTATTTTTATTTTTTCTCTATTTTTTTAATTTTTCTCCCCTTTTTTTTATATTTTCTCTCTCCCTCCCTCTCTCCTGCCGCACAGTCTCTCTCTCTCCCTCGACCTCTCTTCTTCTTCTTCTTCTTCTCTTCCTCTGCAACCACCGGAGAACACCATCTCCGGCCACCATTTCATCACCATTTCCAAATCTTCATTGTTTATTATGAAACAAAAAAGTGAACAAGCAAGACTTACAGAATTACTCCTCCTCCTCTCTCTATCTCTCAAACCCATGACGGAAATCACCAACCTGAGCTCCGACGTGACGGAGCTGATCCTCTCCTACCTCCCCATCCCGACCCTCGTCCGAGCCTCCACCGTCTGCAAGCTCTGGCAATCCATCATCTCCTCCACCACCTTCTCCGCCACGCAAACCCAAACCCAAACCCAATCCCACCCTTGGTTCTTCCTCTACGGCATCCACAACACCTCCTCCAAGAACAACCAGTCCTTCGCCTTCGACCCTCTCTCCAACCGCTGGCTCCGCCTCCCCACCACTACTCCCACTCCTGCTTCCTCGGCGTCGACGGCTTCTTCCTCATCACCGCCCCCAACTTCACCTACTCCAGAATCCTCAAGCGCTCTTGGCGCTCCACCTCGCCTCTCTACTTCTCCCGCATCAACCCTCTTCTCGGCGTTTTCGACTCCGGCTCTCACCTCCCCAACTTCATCGTCGTCGGCGGTGTCAGATTCATCGGCAACTTGGTCGACATCGAGGACCGCTTGGTCGTCGAGATCTACAGCCCCGACTCCGATTCCTGGCAGCTCCGTCCTCTTCTCCCTGCTGATTTCAGATCCGGCAATTCCTCCTAGTCCTTGTCATCCGCCCTCTTCAAAGGGAGGTTCTCCGGTGGTTGCAGAGGAAGAGAAGAAGAAGAAGAAGAGAGGTCGAGGGAGAGAGAGAGACTGTGCGGCAGGAGAGAGGGAGGGAGAGAGAAAATATAAAAAAAGGGGGAGAAAAATTAAAAAAATAGAGAAAAAAATAAAAATAATAAAAATAATAATAAAAATAGAAAATTAGGGGCATAATAGTCATTTCGGATCATTTTGGACTTGTTATATGAGAATTTGAGAGAATAAGGACTATTCAGTTTAATTTAAAAGGCGAGGGACCAAACTGTTTTTCAGGGAAAAGTATGAGGAGTAACAAGTATTTAATCCAAAAGTAAAACTCTGAGCATGGCAGGTAGACTCACTCTAATTAATTCCATAACTGCCTCTATACCTATTTACACTATGCAGACTGCCAAGATTCCCGTTTCTACTTGTGATGCTTTAGATAAACTTAACAGGAATTTTCTTTGGGGTGATAGTGACGACAAAAGGAAAATACACTTGGTAAATTGGGACAATGTTTGCAGACCTAAAATTAGGGGTGGCTTGGGCATTAAGAGGACAGCTGATATGAATAAAGCCATGTTGGCTAAGGTTAGTTGGAGAATTCTACAAAATGATGATGGTCTCTGGTGTAATTTGTACAAAGCTAAGTATCTGAAGCATGTTTGTTTGATTAGCAATCACTATAAACTCCCTGATAAGTGCTCTGCTACTTGGCGTAGTATTTGCTCTGGTGCTACTCTATTAAGACAAGGAATTATATGGAGAATTAGTGATGGTGGCACTGCTCGCTTTTGGACTGACCATTGGTCCTTTCATGGAATCTTGGCTCCTCTGGCTATTGATCCCAACATGGTGGATCCCAACCTACTAGTTCAGGATTTTTGGAATGGTTATGATTGGGATATTACAATGGTCTATGCATGTTTACCTCCTGAAGTTGCAGCTAAAATTATTTGCGTCCCTATTGATAATTTTGGTTGCACTCCTGATAAGATGATCTGGAAGCCCACACTTGATGGCAAATTTTCTGTGAAAAGTGCCTATAATAGCATTGTTGATGATGGTCAACCTAGTGGTGGTCTTTGGAAAGGTATCTGGAGCTTAAATATCCATCCTAAATTAAAAATCTTCACTTGGCTCTTTGTTAGAGGGAGGCTGTTGACTAATATGCACCGAGCACAGAGACACCTTACTATGAACCCAAACTGTAAACATTGCCCTGAGGAACCTGAATCTATGATCCATCTTTTCAGGGATTGTCTCATGACTTCTACTGTTTGGAATGAAATTGGAATGCCCGCTAGCATTGCTAGGACTTTCAAGCTTGACTGGAATACTTGGATAGCAGCTAACCTTTTGCAAAAAAACTGTAAGTTTTTGGGATTTGAATGGTCTCATTTGTTCATTTACACCTGTTGGTTTATTTGGAAATGGCGCAACAAGTATATTTTTGATGATGGTTTCCAACGACCTCATAATACTGCTTCCATTATAATCCAGTACATTAGAGAATGGAGCTCTTGTCACATAAACTCTAAGATTATTTCTATCCGTAGAACTGAGATGTTGTGTTGGCAAAAGCCTTCTGTTGGCCAATTCAAATTAAATGTGGATGGATCCCGAACCAATAATGGTTTAATTGGTGCTGGTGGGGTCATAAGAGACAGCTCAAGAATTTGGCATCATGGCTTTATGCAGAACATTGGTAGTGGTGATGTTCTTCAAGCTGAAGCTTGGGGCTTGTTTACAGCTTTGCAGATTGTCATTGAGCTTAAGATCAAGCATATTGCTGTGGAAACTGACTCTGCTACCCTTTTGAATCTAATGATGAGTGCTGACATTGATCTCCATCCTTTGGGTACTCTGCTTTCTAATTGTAAGATTATGCTTACATCTTTTGAATCCTATTCTATTCAGCACATTCATCGAGAGAGAAATATGGTTGCAGATGGTTTAGCCAAAAGAAGTACTGATCAGGAGTTAGGGCTTTGCAGATGTCCTTCCATTCCTCCCTTTGTTTATCAGGCTGTGATGGATGATATTGATGGCATTTCTAGGCCTAGAACCTTTATGTCGTCTGTGATAGACTAGTTTTTTTTTTTCTGTTTCTTCCTTCTTTCTGGGCCTTGTGCCCCCATTGTACCAAAAAAAAAGAAAAGAGAAACTGACTTAGTGGCCTTAACCGGCATTAGGTAGAGAACTACGTAATCATTACATTTTAGGTTGTAACTATTGCATGCTTAAATCCCTAATTTCTAGAGCTCTACGCCTTTAGCTCATGTTTTGGTAGCCCTGGTAAGGTATTAATTCATGAGTTAGAGAGTTCATATTTGTCCTAACCGAAAATGTGAATACACTTAAGGAAATTCGGCTTCGTGGCATTGACCGGCATTAAGTACGGGATTTGGTTCTCATGAAAATATGTTTGTTTGCTTGAAATGTGTTTGTTGCATTGAAATTGCTAGAGAGTGATCCCTAGTACCCAAATCTATCTCTCTTTTATTTTATTTTTTCTTTGCTTTCAATTGTTGTTGTTAATTTAGTTTTTTTTTACTTAGTCTTTTTAGAAAATTACAATCACAATGTTTAATGACAATTTCTACCTCATTGTTAATAGCCATCACTAGGCTATTAGTTTTTATTAGGCTTTTGATGCAAATTAAAGCCGAGCATCGCTAAGGCTTGGTGCCTTAGATTAACATTTTTATTTTATTTTTATTTTTCCTTTATTTGCTTAGTGACTTTAGTTCCGACTATCCAAGGATTGTGGGTTAGCCACTAATCCCCGTGGTACGATAATGTTGGGCACAATACTTCCCTATCTTGACAATGATACGTACGCTTGCGTAAATGTGCATCAAGTCACATATACAACAACTAGTCTATTCTGAGTCGAACTCACGACCTCCCACTTACAAAAATGAGACTTATGCCACTAGATCAAATGATACTGGGCAACCTTGGATCATAATTAATAATAACTACACCAAAATATTCAATGAATTTAGTGTAAGGAAATTTCCAAATCAGATTGTTTTGAATTTAGTTTTGTATTAAGTGAGGGGGCTATGTATAGAAATTAATTATTTTTACTTAATTATTTAACTTATATTAATAGGAAGAGAAATTTTTAATACACCCTCCTCAATTACTTAATGCACACCCTTTATATTTTTTTTTGTCTCATTTTTTTGTCAAACTTTCATCTATGCCCCTCCTCATTAAATAAATAAATGAGAAATATTTAAAAACAATAGTAGGTCGGCTATGTATCATAAATTTTTATTTAATACATTCTTTTACTATAATTTTTTTAATTTATTGTGAAATTTATTTCTAATTAATTCTGGCACCTATCAAGGGAAGGAAATCACCTGTCCCATTTATTTTATCCCAATTCTGTCCCACCAATCATGTTTCACAACATATTTCTTTACTAACTGAGACATAACGCCGTTTACATCCCCTAAAAATAAAGCTTTATTTTGTTTTTCTTGTACACTTTATTTCTCTCCTTTCTCTCATGTATTTGTGGTCTGCAGCAAATCAAGCATGTGGGTTTGATTAAAGAAATATGCCCAGAAACTGATAGACAATCATATTTTGGTAAGTGTCATTAATGGTTACGAACAAAAACAAGTGGAAGCAGCCCAGAAGCTGCGAAATCTCTTTCTCTCTCTCTCAATGAAACCTAGAAGTTGCTATCCAAATAGAGATCGCTTCTTCTTCTTTTTTTCTCAGCAAAGCCATGTCAGATCTCCAAAACTCCTTTGACTAAATCCAAAATTTTGATTTTAAAGTGTGTATTCTATCTATTAAGTCTGATTGGAGAGAATATGTTAAATTAACATTTGGTTTCTGTGACTAGAAATTTGGATACAAAATACTTGCTTTGAAAGTATGAGATCCGAATCATGGAAAGCTGCAATTCAATCCCTTTCCTTTTCTTCAATTTGCTTGAAGTTTTGATGAAACATGTATGGCATACAAGCTACCAGTATGTGGTTTGGGGAAGAAGAGATCTAGGTTTGTGTTAAAATATATAGGGCTATATATTGTTTAGTACCCTGTGGTATGGGCCAAAAATCGATTCAGTCTCTCGACTTTCAATTTCATCAAAAACACCCCTACAATATCATATTCTCATCCAATAGGTCCCTCCGACTCAATTCCGTCAATTTTAGACGTTTAGTGCTGACATGACATTTCCAACTCATCAAAAGTGGGGCCCACACGGAAGTGAAATTCCAAAACTGACTCTAGCCAACTGAATATGGAAAAATTCAAAATAAATTTTAGACTTTGAGGTTGGGGAGACTCAAACCCCCCCTCTCCCCAACGCATATGCAAATGAAAGCTCCCAACCACCAAACCACTTGCATGGTATTGGTATATTGCAAACAAAAATAATATATATCTGTATAATGGATTTAAAAACACTTTGTCATTGTCGTCTGTGACGCCTTATCATATCACGATTACCATCTCTCCCATTTTCAATCTGCTCCCTCTCTCTCAGTCATTGCTAATATGACACAAAGCCACAGACTTTGAAATCCCCACTTCTAAATCCACCGCAATGCTGCCACTAGCTACACTTCCATCTTCTTCCTCCTTCACCCTCCTCTCCCCATCTCCAAAGCTCGCATCTTTCCACTCCAAAACCCACTCCTTCAACTCCGCCATGCGCTTCACACGCCTTCGTTCCCCTCCCTCCTTCACTCCGCGATGCACCGTCATCGAGAAAGAGACGCCGGAGACAGAAAAGCCTGAGACTTTCCTCCACGAGTCGTCGTCGCCGACCTTAGTCCGAGCGCGGTTCGAGAAGATGATACGGGAGGCACATGACAGAGTGTGTGGGGCCATTGCCATTTGGGAGAAGGCTGGGGTTAATGTGTCTATTATGTATGGAGTTATGTTGCCTAAGGCTTATAGAGCTGCTAAGGGCGCCGCCACTGATCACAAACCCGGCCCGGTGCTGTTCTTTGCCGCCGGAATTAGCTCGGAGATTGCTTGATTTCTGCTCTATTTGTGAAAAATGTCGCACATTTTGGCTGAAAAATGTCGCTCCTGTCGCTTCCTTCTTTATTATCATTATAAACAAACCCACAAACAAACTTGAATCTCTCTCTCTCTCATGGCATTCATGGCCACCGTTTCATGCGCTGCGCTCTTTTCCCGGGCCGGAATCATCTGCTCCATGAACAACATCCCTTAGAACACCGTCTACAGCGGCCCAAAGTCCTAGAGCCCGGACCACCGAGTCATAGTCACCCAAAATTTGGATAGAGAGTTTCTGGGTGGAGAGGGAAGTGAGGAGGTGGGTGGAGAGGGAGATGGGATCGTTGGTTTCTGGGTCTTTCATGGCGGAAGAGGAAGAAAAAGAGGAGAGGAGGAGAGATGTGGGTGGAGAAAGACAATGACAAAGTGTTTTTAAACCTATTGTACAGATATATATTGTTTTTGTTTGCAATATACTAGTACCATGCAAGTGGTTTGGTAGTTGGGGCTTTCATTTGCATATGCGTTGGAGGGGGGTTCGAGTCTCCCCAACCTCAAAGTCTGGAATTTATTTTGGATTTTTCCATATTCAGTTGGTCAGGGTCAGTTTGGGAATTTCACTTCCGTGTGTGCCCCACTTTTGATGAGTTGGAAATGTCATGTCAGCATTTAACGACTGAAATTGACGAAATTGAGTCGGAGGGACCTATTGGACGAGAAGATGATATTGTGGGGGTGTTTTTGATAAATTGAAAGTCGAGGTATTGAATCGATGTTGGGCCCATACCACAGGGTACTAAACAGTATTTAGCCCAAATATATAATTTTTCTTTAATGTATATTTGTTTAATTTTTAGTTTTTTAGTAAAGTTGACAGAGTTAAGAGTATGTTAGTAGTGAGGACATGTGTCAACAAAGTATGGAAATGACATAATTGGGATAGAATAATTGGGGACATGTGATTTCCTTCCCCTATCAATATGGTAATAACTAATTATCTATATTCTTTCTCACATCAATGAGAGAGAGAGAGAGAGAGAGAGAGAGAGAGAGAGAGAGAGAGAGAGAGAGAGAGAGAGAGAGAGAGAGAGAGAGAGAGAGAGAGAGAGAGAGAGAGAGAGAGAGAGAGAGAGAGAGAGAGAGGGATAGAAGAGAGAGAAGCCATAGGAGACTTCGCCGGAGTCCCGTTACCGATTGCGCTGGACTCAGGTCACCGGTCGCGGGAATCCCGTCACCGACCATCAAACTTCTCTAAAAACCTAGCGGAGGTCCTCAAAGAAGTCGTCAAACATCTCATAGGTCACCGGAAAGGTTTTTTGCTCTCCCAAAAAACATTTATTGCCCCCCAATAAAATAAAAGTTTATGAAACCTCGCCGGAGTTCTCTAAAGCGGTTGTCGGATATATCATAGGTCGCCTGAGAGGTTTATTACCTTTATTGCCCCTAATAAACCTCTAAGTCGCCGGAATGGGAACTAATCTCCTTAAAATTAGACAAATAAAACTTTGATTAAAAAAAAAAACAAGGAGATTACATTAATTCAAAATATTTATTGGGGGGCAATAAACGTTTATTGGCCCCCAATAAATGTCTATTAGGGGCAATAAAACATTTTTTTTTGTTCCCTTTTGGGCCTTTTGCCCCCATTTTACCAAAAAAATAAAAATAAATAAAAGAATGATTAATCAGGGTTTAATCAAAGGGAAAATTTCACAAACAGTACACCAAGTAAAGGCCACTAATAATTCTTATACACAAAGTTTCAAACCAAACATTTCGGTACACGAAATCTGAAACTCGACCCACTATCAGTACACGATGTCAATTTTTGACACCAAAATGTCCATTATGCCCTCAGTTCTTTTTTTTTTTAATAATTTTTTTTTTCTGTTTTTTTTTTTTCCTTCGTTTTTATCTCTTTCTTCTTCCTTCTTCCGGGCTCACTCCCTCACTCGATCTTTCGCCGTCAGGGACGACTCTGTTCCCGGCAAGGCCTTCGGCTCTGGGACCTCAATCTGGCTGAGCGGGGCCCACGACCTTCAGTTCAACAACTGCGAGAGAGCCAAAGAGGCCCAAATCCACGGGATCGAGACCTTGATCTGCATCCCAACTTCCAACGATGTTCTTGAAATGGGTTCCTCCAGTTTGATCAGAGAGAACTGGGGGTTGATCCAGCAAGTCAAGTCGTTGTTCGGGTCGGATCAGCCCGACCCGGAAACAAGACCACTCGAGTTCATCAACTGAAACTTCTCCATTTTTGACATCGGCATCATTGCCGGCGTGCAGGAAGAGGATCACAGCTCATACAATGACAATAAGAAACATGTTTTTGGTTCTAGCAAGAAGAAGAACAGAGCTCCGAACCCAAACCCGGATTTCGCAGATTCCGACTGCCAGATGAAAAGAGCGTCGAAGAAACAGGGCCGGAAACCCGGGCTGGGCCGAGACACGCCGCTCAACCACGTGGAGGAGGAGCGGCAGCGGCGGGAAAAGCTCAACTCGCAAGGGCGGCGTTGGAAGCGAGGGAGTGAGCCCGGAAGAAGGAAGAAGAAAGAGATAAAAACGAAGGAAAAAAAAATAATACAAAAAAAAATTATTAAAAAAAAAAGAATTGAGGGCATAATGGACATTTTGGTGTCAAAAATTGACGTCGTGTACTGATAGTGGGTCGAGTTTCAAATTTCATGTACCGAAATGTTTGGTTTGAAACTTTGTGTATAAGAATTATTAGTGGTCTTTACTTGGTGTACTGTTTGCGAAATTTTCCCTTAATCAAAACCATCCCAAATCAATCAGGGTTTAATTTGTCGGTGACGTAGAGATAAGGATCATGATAAAGGGCGGTGTGTGGAAGAACACGGAGGACGAAATCCTCAAGGCCGCGGTTATGAAGTGCGACACGAACCAGTAGGCTTGAACTTCCTTGCTTCTCGTTCGCAAATCCGCCAAGCAGTGCAAGGCTCGGAGCCTCAATGTCCTAGAGTGAGCCGGGCTCAAAGGTGTCTGATTCAAAATCGGGCTCGGTGGGTTAGGGCCTTGTTGCCGTTAGAGTGGCGATCGATTGCATTCGCTTGCAAGCCTGGAGAGGCGCTTGATGATCTTCTCTAGGGCTGGAGAAATGACCTGTCGGAGACAGGAATCGGCTTTCAAAGAAGCCATTCCCGGTGGTGGCTTCGAGTGGTAGTGGTGGTGGGAGGGACACAGTGGGGCCGGACTTGGAGAAATGGCTAGGGTTTCCGATTGCCGGACTCCGCAGTGGCATAGAGAGAGAGAGAGAGAGAGACAGAGCTGGACTTGGAGAAATGGCTAGGGTTTCCGATTGCCGGTGTACATACATGTACATTTGCAAGCATAATTAGCTATAATGGGCCACGCTCATTGTACGCTCATTGTACTGCCAATGGGCCATAATTAGGTTTATATACACACCCTAAACTAATTCCAACCAAAGGAGTGACATACAGATACACCGCCAGGCGGGCTACAACCTCAGCGTCGGATCACCCCCGGGTCACCGCCGACGCGCCGCCACGCGCCGTGCCAAAATGGCATCAGTAGCTCCCAGAGCTGGGAACTGAAGCACATCAGTCCCACATCGAAAACAAGGAGGAGGTCAGCCTCCTCCTCACCTATAAAAGGTTCTCTCCTCTCTCCTCATTAATTACGCATTCAATACTTACCTACTGTTACTTTGTCAACATAAATACATTGACTAACTTAGGCATCGGAGAGTTGAAGACCGCCCGGCGCGGTCTCCCTCTGACGCCCTTTGTATTTTACTTGACAGGTAGCGGAAGCTTTGAGAACATCACAAGTATCGATCCGCCCACCGGATCAGCGTTAATAAAGGTTCAGCTACCGCCGAACTTTTAGACATTAACAGCCGGACTCCGTCGTGGCATAGAGAGAGAGAGAGTGTGGCATGGATGTAATTCATTAATTAGGTTGAGGGTAAAATTCTCATTTTATTTTACATTGGATTAGTGGGAATAAAAATATGTTGCTGAGGTAAGTGGAATAATTTTGGCTCATTTTGGTGCTTTGGGTCAAGGACCCAAAATTTAACCTATAAGAAAATATTTAACTAATATTTTGATATAGAAAGCATTTAATTCTTTTATTTATGTATTTACTAATGAGGAGGGGTATAGATGGATGTTTGATGACAAAAAAATATAGGGGTCTTCATTAAGTAATTAAGGGTGTGTATATAAAACTTCTCAGTTTCGACGACTTTCTCTCTACTAGGGTTTCCTCTAGTTGAGAAACTGATCGAGTTTGGGCCGTGATGGAGGCGGCGGTGGGTAGTCCGACAGCCGAGGAGGCTATGGTCAATCTGATAGGGGGAGGTGAAGCGATCCACGACATTTTCTTTTATCTCTGTCGACGTCTGCTATCTCCAAGGCGTGTGGGGATACCGTCATTCACGGCGGCGATCTCCGGAGTTTGGAGACTGAAAGAGCGTGTTCTGGTCCGCCAGGAGGAGGGGGTATCTTTGTGTTCCAGTTCAAGGAGAAGCAGGCGAAGACCCATGTTCTAGATGGTGGCCTTTGGTTCTATAACAATTCGATGTTATTGTTGGCGGATTATGATGGTGTTCGTGCTTTGGAAGAGGTACCGCTGCACTTTCTTGAGGTTTGGGTGGCGGTAACGGGGTTGAGCGTTGCAATGGGAAATAAGCGTGCCCTAACCCTTCTCGGCAATGCTCTAGGGCAGTTTGTGCGGTTCGATCAAGCTGCGATTGTGTGGATGGATCCTGTTCAGAGGATCCAGGTGATCCATGATGTATGGCGTCATATCTGGGCTCGGCGTACGTATAGTTTTTCGCTGGTGGTGGCAGTGGCTTTGGAACTTAGGTACGAGAAGTGCCATGGGATCTGTAAAGAGTGTGGGTTCTTTGTCCATGGTCAGAGTGGCTGTGATAAGGGGTTGGAAGAGGCGGCAATGGCTGTTACGGCTCCATCGTGTTTGGAAGGAAACGAATTGCAGATCGTGGCCGGATCAGAATCACCAGAGCTTGCTATGCTAGTGTTGGCCGGAACTGAGTCGCCGGAGCTCTCTGTGCAGGTTTCGGGGGTTGGAGTTGACCCTAGGTTGGAGTCGGCGGGGGAAAGCAGGCTAGTATCGTCTCCGAGTTTATCAGCGGGAAACCCTAATTTGAATTTAGGGTTTCTAGCTGGGCTACGAGGTACTGGCCCAGGTAGACAGTTGGGCCAAAAGGCTGCTGGTTATGGGTCTGTGGCTGCTGGGCTGCTAGGAAACCCAACTAGGATGTTGGGTATTCGTCGGCTACGTGAAGAAGACTGGGCTGAGTGCGGGAAACTCGTAAAGGTCTCCTCTGACAACTTGGTTAACATCCCTGTCACTAAAGGGAAGGTGCCCAAGAAGAAGGGTTGTCCCCGTGGATGCTGGAACAAACCCAAACCCGTTTCAGCAGGTGTGGGTCCCGATGCGGAGGAGTTGGCTAATCCTCTCCAAGAGGGTTAGGGTAGTAGCTCTACATCTTCACTAGCAGAAGATTACTGAGATGTTGCAGTCGGTGCTTCATAACAGTGCTTTGCTCGGAAAAGGTGTAAGACTATATTTTATTGTTTTCATTTCTTTGCTTTTTCCAACTTTTTTAGGTTTTCTTTGTTAATAAGTCCCTGCTTCTCTTGGTAGGGTTAAGTGGTTGGGCTTGGTTTTCCAAGTTCCTTTTGCTTTTTGTTTACCTGGCAGCGATGATGGTTTCTTTTCTCTGGTGGTGACAGGCTAGAGGGGAGATTCTTTATTCACCGTTAGGTTTGTTTCTTTTTGCATAGCCAAAGTGTGTTAGGGAAGGGGGATTTTTTTATTATGGTCATCCTAACGTAGTTGTCTGTATATTTGAGCTCAAAGATTTGAAGTGTAAGGTTACTACTTAAGGGCTTGTTTCCAGTCCGTGGCTGGCTTCTTGTAATGCTGGCTTCATCGATCAATGAAATTGTTGTCGTTTCTCCTCAAAAAAAAGAAAAAAGAGTACACATGACAACTCTTCTTTAGGGATCCATCCTTCAGGAAACTCTAAACTTCAAACGAAGGGTTGAAGTTTCGGGTGAGCTCGCCGCCCAGACCTTCGACCTCGATCACTTTGGCCTTCATCTTCTTGGTGACACCATCCGGGATGTCCATGGTCTCCGTCCGACAAAAACAGCGCCACCGTCGGCGCCTAATCGCGGCGAGAGTATGGACGTCTGCACTGCGGACGTCCTCTTATGATCCTATATATATATATATATATATATATATATATATATATATATATATATATATATATATATATATACATATCCTATCCAGAGCGAAGCTCCGCTTTGAAATTAACGTGTGAAGTTTGAGTTTTGGATCACTTTTCAGTCGCATATCTACATCTCGACCGTTCAGTTTTTAGGTACTAGTGTATAGATCCTCTCTGCAAATTTTCAGCCAAATTGATGATCGTTAAGTTATCTAACTCGCTTAAACCAATGGACGGACTGAATCTGTCAACCTGAACCGTACTAGCTTTAAGGCAATTATCAATGCCTTAACGATCATTATTTTGGCTGAAAATTTGCAGAGACGATCTATACACTAGTACCTAAAAACTGAACGGTCGAGATGTGGATATGCGACCGAAAAGTGACCAAAAACTCGAACTTCACACGTAAATTTTCAAAGCGGAGCTCCGCTCTGGATAGGATCTGTATATATATATATATATATATATATCTTCATAGAAAGTAGATTCGTTGCTATTGTACTCTTCTTCACACAACTTCGAATTCTCAAACCAGGTATGGAGTCTATCTTTATTATGCCAACCTTTATGACTTTTGTTTGATTAATTGGGTCATTTTGGTCGGTTTACGTAGTTTTTCACAAAAAATTATGCATGAGTCCTTGAGCTTTTCATCTTTTTTTGGTAGGTTGTAGTCGGATGCAACTTCGATCAGCTATTTAGTTCATCCCAGTTTTCTTATTGGTCAAAATGGTACATATATGCTCTTGCTGCACCAGAGTTTTTCATGCCGAGGTTGCAATCAACCTTTCCTTGTTCATAGAAACCATGTTCTGGAGGTAAAGGAAATAATAACTCTGCATTTGTTACTAACATATATTCATGGTAAAGAAGACACAGAAGCTGCTGCTAAGAGGAAGTTTGATCGGGTTTGTGACACTTAGGTGAAAAATCAATTCAGGATGGTCGTGTTTTTCAACAGAACTTTGCAATTAGATCGTATGACTTGGGCCTTGATGGAAAAGCAAGTTTAAGGTCCATGATGAAACATGTACAGGTACGTAGGTGGTACTTTGGTTTAGGATCAAAAGAAGCTTCTCGATTGTTCTAGATAGACTCATGCTCCAGTCCGAATTTATTGGTGAGTCAAAGTCCAATATAAATTTTTCATCACCAACAGCAGTTTTAGAATAACTGTCTTTCACTTAGGTGCTTAGTGTGTTAATGTTTTTAATTTCAACTTTTTAAGTCAGATTGTCTTAGAGGTTTATATTTATAGTTCTTATTCTAATCATTTGACTCATTTATTATAAACAAAAAAAAACAAAAAAAAGTGAATTAACTTTTATTTATATATATATATATATATATATATATATATTAATGATTTGATAGAGGAACAGGAAGAAAATCAAGTAAATCCATCGTGCATCACATGGATTTGTTAATAATCAAATGGTTAAGTCAAAGAAGATCAGCGTTATTGACAACGTGTCCCCTTGCAAGATATGCATGCTTCAATCATTAATTAACTATATTTGATTAGTCCAAGAACGTATCTATTATATTTATTCCTGCACCATATTTTTTGCCTGCCATTCTTCGGTGCCTACCGCGCTACTCTCTAGCTACCAGACTACATATTGGCACATTTATCGATCAATTTCGTTTCATTCGGAAATGACGTTTGCCTGCCATTCTTCGGTGCCTACCACCCTAGTCTCTAGCTACCAGACTACATATTGGCACATTTATCGATCAATTTCGTTTCATTCGGAAATGACGTTTCTTGAGCTTTGATTAGTTTGTAGTTTTTTTTTCTATATTTTGTCAAGGGAACTCAAAAGCTTCCTAGGTCCAAGATAAACTCCTTCAGCGCATGTGAAATGCTCTAACTATGCATTGCAGCACAGTATCTGGTCACTTTGACAGCTTCGGAGTTCGAACCTAGGTTGGGGAGCACACCCAATTAAACAAAAACCATTGGGTCACTTATAGTTGGTACATCTCGAGTTGTCGTTGTTTGCTTATAAAACAAAACGTTACGCAGGCACAATGTCGATGTCTCATTTATAAGAACAGAGTAGCTGATTAAGAAGATCCATTATTGCAACCCAAATACAAATATCTTATCCAAGTCATCCATCAAGACATTAATAATCATATCTGCATACAAATATCTTATCCAGGGATAACAACATAAGATACTAGTAAGTATATAACAAGACAAGTCGAGCATCTTATCTTATTTGTTGAAAAGTAGTCTAGAGTCTTTTTTTTTTTTTTTTTTTTGAAATGAGGGCTTTGTGCGGCTACCCTTACCGAATAGTTTATTATTCTTTTTTATTAAAAGAAAGAATAATAGTTTATTATTCTTTTTTGTTAAAAGAAAGAAGCTAGACGAAGAATAGTTTTTCTGTCAAAAAGACAATAACCAAGTGACAACCTTTCTATATATTTCTTTCATTATTATTATTATTATATAAATACGTATTAATTGTAGAGGTTCATTTGATCGATTAACAATAATAATTTTTTTTTTTTTTAAAGAAGATCAAAAGATTTCACTCCTACCTTCATGGTGACTCAAACTCATGACCTCGATATTAGGTAGTGGGTGGTCTAACCACTGAGGCCTCGATTAACAATAATATACAAGGACGTAGAATAGTGTGAGGCTAAGTGGGCTGTAGCCCATGCAACTTTTTTTTTTTTTTTTTTTGTCTCATTATATAGCTAGGCTTGAAAAAAAAAAAAGACGTCAAGCTTTTTTTTTTTCTTTTTTGAGAAAAAGGGCGGTGCGGCAGCCCTCAAGCCTTGATAGCCTTGATTAAAGAAACTGTCGAATATAAGGGGGGGACATTGAGCCTAAACCCAGGATTACAATAAGTAACTAGAGAACATCCTGAAATATTATCCTGAGTCTCTACTAAAAGCTTGTACTCAACAAAGCACCAACTAGCAAAGAGCGCTCTATTGGCGACTCTATTTGCTTTAACTGCATTAACGCAGCAGTGACACAACGGAAATATAACTTGGTCTGCAACTCGATTACAGCAAAGCATAACTATCATACGCACAGCTTTCCCATCATGATGCCACTGGAAACAACATCCAGTGACACTTAGTTTTACTCTGCTACTAGGAGGCAACGACCATTTGATCAAGCACGGAACTCGCCACCTACCTAGAGCAGACCATTTACTGCTACTAGAAGGTTGCGATCATTTGCAAGTGCAAGGAACTCGCCGCCTACCTAGAGCAAAACAGGCACACAAGGTGCATAGACTGGCACACAGGCCACTGCCTCCTACCGGAACACGATTGGAGGTTATTACCGACAAAGCAACAATAGAAAAAAGACAAACAAAAAAGCAATAAACAGCTACCAACAACCACCAACAGGGCCCAAAAGCTAAAGCCCGGCCCAACCACCACTGCATCCAAGGATCCACCTCCGTCAGCCAGCCGCCAGCGCGCTCCGGCATCACCACTCCTCCGCCCAGAACCGCGGCGCCGCATCCCTAAGCCGCTACATCGTCACGCCATGTCGAAGCCTGCTTCAAAGTCCGGCCGAAGTCCGAGATCAGATCCCGAGCGAAGCATAACCCCTCTGGGCTCGTCTCCGCCATGAGAACCCAGCTCCAACCCTTGCCCAGAACCCGACAGCAGAGGCGACGCCTGAGCCCACCGCCGGCCGGCACCCCAGCGCTTCTCCTTGCCTGTTTTCGTCCCCGAAACAGGAACAAATCTAGATCGACCTGCCCTCCCCGAGATCGAACACCCTTTCCCTATTCCTGGACCGTAACTCTGCCAATGGACCATGTTGCTAGCCTGAACCACCATCCTCTCCCAGACTGGTACGTAGCGGCAGGAGCGCCGGCGGCGCTCGGCCGGGAGAGGTTCACTCTAAATTTTCTTTTTCTCTCCGCGAGTAGGGCACGTTCTAAAGTTTTTTTTGCTTAGTCTCTAATTGCTATGTCAAGCTTTTAAGCTTTTAATTGAACAATATTTAATTCGTACAATGAACAGCTAAGAAGCTACTTAGGCCTAGGGGAATAGGACCATTCCACCTAGCAGATACATCAGAAAATAGAGCCAACTTAGAGCAAGTTCACCCGTGGGTCACCAGATCACCTACTATTAACTGTTTTTTGTGTGTATTTCACTCTCTGGGTCACGAGCACGGTGTATTTCGTGCCCTGGGTCACCATGGTGACCTGCACAGTGTATTTCGTGACCCAGAGAGTGGAAATAAACACACTGAAGCAGTGAATAGTAATTGACCCAACGGGTGAACTTGCTCTTAGCAAGCTTATGTGCTGCCGAGTTGGACTCTCTAAATACATGGGAAAAGAAAGCAGAAGGAGTAGAAGACAAAAGGAACCTGATATCTTCGACTATTCTACCAAAACCAGACCCATTCTCCTCATCACACTTAGATGCTTCAACCAATTTCAAGCAATCTGATTCAAAAACAATGGGAGCCAACTGAAACTTTGCAGCCAACTCACAAGCCTCCCTACTAGCCATAGCCTCCACAATATCTGGGGATAGCACATTAGATATTTTGCCACAAAATCCACCAACAATTGAGCCCGTAGAATCTCTGATTAGAACTCCAATACCTCCACAATGAGTATCCTGATTAAAGGCACCATCAATATTGGCCTTTAGCCAACCACCAGGAGGAGGAAGCCATGACCTCCTTGGTCTAACAGCACCTCTACTACGTCTGGAAATATATGACCTCAGTAACTGAACAAAGTTGCACACCTGAAAGTAAACCTGATGCAAAGTTTTGAACTTCCTAGACCATAGCCTTTGATTCCTTTCCTTCCATATAGACCATAGAATAACCAACAGAAGAGCAAAGTCATCCTTAAAAAGAATCTCCAAAGAATATTGGAGCCACGAAGTAATGGACAATAGGGGCAAAACCTCACAAAAAATTCGATCAAACTCCGGAAACAATTTGAATAAATCTCGCACAAATCAACAATCTCTACTAATATGTTCTACTGCTTCGTCATTAGTACTGCAAAAATAGCACCCTTTATCAATGAACACATGCCTAGACTGCAGAGTAGAGATGGTAGGTAATATAGAAGAACAAACACGCCAGGTATGAATTTTTATTTTACCTGGCACTTTAGCAAACCAAATCTGCTTCCACACCTGACAACCCAAACTAGAATTGGAAGAACTCGGTGCCGTAGGGAGGAGCAGTGTTAGAGCTAGCCGGTAAGCACTTTTTATAGAAAATCTTCCTTTAGAATCATAATGCCAGAGGAATAGATAAGATCAATTCTGCATCCTCAGCAACAAAAGTAGCTTCAACAATTGGAGAGTTCCAAGTTAAAATCATCATTAATCAGTTCCCGTACCCAAGTAAGAGAGGAATTACCTTGAATAATAGGTCGAAAATTCATTGGTCTAGGAATCCAAGGATCCTCCCAAATACGGACAGCAGTACCCCCACCAATTTGCCACCTCAACCCTCTCATAAGCAGAGACCGAGCCTCCAAAATACCCCTCTAACAAATAGAGGGTGAAGAAGTTAAGGAAGCACCCCAAAAATCACCTTGAGGGAAGTATCTCGCCTTGAACAACCTGCCTAACAAGGATGAGGGATTACGAATTAATCTCCAACCTTGTATTGCTAAAAGAACGAAATTATGAGCATATAGATCCCGAAAACCCATTCCACCCTCCTCTTTGGAATGGCAAAGTCTCTCCCAAGACATCCAATGTATCTTACGGTTATCAGCTTTACTACCCCACCAAAACTTAGCACACATTTGATGTAAAGAATTACAGAAAGATTTAGGGAGCAGAACTTAATATAAGCAAAGGTCTCAGTCTTGTTCTTACGAACATACGTAGGCAGACCCAAATACTTCTCATGCTTAGGAACAATATCAACCCCCAAATGAGCAGCCAACTCCTGCAGAACATTAGAAGGAACCCCTTTACTGAACACAATTTTGGTCTTAGAAAAACTAACTTGCTGCCCCGAAGTAGCCTCATAATCCTGTAGCACGGATTGGATATGTGAACACTCCTCAAACGAAGCTTTCCCAAATAGCAGACTATCGTCAGCGAAAAGTAGATGATGAATCGTAGAAGCCCCATGACAAACCTGAATCCCTTGGAGGAGACCTTGGGAGGCTTTCTTTTCTAGCAAGGCTGAAAATACTTCTGCACAAAGCAAGAATAAATATGGGGAGAGAGGGTCACCTTGACGTAAACCTCTAGTAGGAGCTAGATAACCACAAGGTTTCCCATTGATCAGAAAAGAATAACGAACTATGCTGACACACTGTAAAATGATACATACCCATGAGTCATCAAACCCTAATTGCATTAGCACTGCCTCCAAAAACACCCATTCCATCCGATCATAGGCTTTACTCATATCTAATTTCAAAGACATAACTCCCTCCGATTGGGCAGAACTTGTATGAATGAAGTGAGATACCTCATTAGCAATGAGAGAATTATCAGTAATCAAGCGTCCAGGAATGAAGGCGCTTTGAAAGGGTGAGATGATCTTTGAAATAAACTTTTTTAATCTGTTCGCAATCACTTTAGAGCAGATTTTGTACAACACATTGCAGAGTGCAATTGGACATAAATTAGAGACCTGTGTAGGGTTTTTCACTTTGGGAATCAAGCATACATGAGTATAATTAATAGCTCCTACCAATTGACCTGAGTGTAGAAAGTTTTGAACAACGCTTATGACCTGAGGACCAACCGTATCCAAGTATTTTTGAAAAAATAGAAGACGCATTCCATCTGGCCCCGGAGCCTTGGTAGGGTACATTTGGAACATGGCCACTTTGATTTCTTGCTCACCATACGGTGTACAAAGCTCAATATTCATTTCATCTGTCACTCTAGGTTCAAGTAAATCAACCACGGAATATATAGCTAGAATTAGTTAGCCTAAACCTCACGTTCCTGTTATCCTAGTCTATTCTCCTAGTGTCGTTTTCTTTTTCCTCTTCATATTAGCCATATTAGCCGACCGATTTAACTCAAATCATAAAGTCTATCCAGGCCAATCCTAAACGATTAAGCCAGCTATCGTACTATTAAATCTTTTTTTTTTTTTTTTTTTGATAGAGTAATAGAGATTTCATTTAATCCCAAAACCAGAACGGCACATACAAATAAGCCCTATATGCTTGTACCCTAAATCAGTGGTCAAGCAGGTAAGGGAATACGGGTACCATCCACTAGTACAATGATGCTCATTTGAATTTTACAAGCCTACATAACTAAAAATCTCAGCGTACACTAAGAAAACTATTTCGAATCTCCCTTCGTCAATGCACTCAATTGTGGTACTTCAGCAGATTCATTAACTTGGTGTAAGAAGAAACCATAGCAATATAGACTAAAGCCCACTAAAAAAGCAGGCCTAAACTGGGCCAAAACCCACTACTTTCCCCGAACAAACTAGGGATTTATTGGAAATTAACAAAACCTTAAAAAACCCTAAAGCCCAAAAGAAAACCCTAACCCTATCGTACTATTAAATCTTAATCAACATTCTTCAAGAGGTATTTCATTTTTTTTCTTTAGTTCTTACATCTAATTAGTATAAAATTTTAATTGTAGAGTGTTAATTTGAATGTATTCTGAATTTGGGGCTGAATCTACCAAATTGGGCTTGCAAATACCAATTTCATTTACAAACATTGGGTCAATTTTTAGAGATGCAAGTGAAATTGGTATAAGAAAATCTTTTTATAAGTTAGTAACTTGAATACAATTTTTAGATTTTAGATTTAAGATTTAAGATTGAAGATTGAAGATTTCCAGCAATTTTTAGATATAATTTGTATACCAAATTGGGCTGGAAATCTTGAATACAATACTAACTTATTTTATGTATACTTGAACATTGAATCACTTTTAGGTTGGTTTTTATAATGTCGGATAGTAACAAGCCAAAAAGATTTAAGACTTCGCATTCTTTTTTTTTTGTTGAAAAAAATGTAGTCCGATTGCATCTTAACTTGATAAATATAACTTTATCATTTTTTTATATGTAGTAATGAAATCTACTTGTTCTAATAAGTTGATTTTAGATTGTATAAAATTTAATTTATTTATATTTGATATATTTTGAAAACTTTATCAAATTAGTGTTTAGTCCAATCTAATTCGAAATTCTGGCTCCATCCCATAAGATACAATTGATTAGTTGGACATAAAAATAAATCTAATACAGGCTAAGAATAGTTTTTTGAGCAAAAATAACCCTCCATTGATACTAAAACTTCAATGGACACATGAGTGTTAACTGTGTTAAAACAACAAAAATAATCAGCAATGCATAAAGGCCAAACTTACTTTGAAAGTTCCCCAAAGGCAAATAGAAAGAAAAAAGTACGAAATATTAATGGGTGGTTCTATTCATACCTCCAAATTTGTTATTTGGACCTCCACTCTTAATTTTTTTTATCAAACTTCCTGTGTTACCCTTACCCTTTACACTTGCACCTCCCACCTATACGTCCATCACCATCTTCTTCACACCATATTGTTTGGGTAACTGCTTCCAATCATAATTTCTAACTCTGGACAATCTGGATTTGATCAACTTCTTGTCTAATATCATTCCACATACAAACACCAATGAGAAGATAACTGCTTGATGACTAGAAACTGGAGTCCGATAATCCACATTGACATACCTTCTTTAAAGAAGGAGAATCAAAGCTTCATATAACTTATAAGTGATACTGTGAACTCACACTTATAATAATTAAAGGAACCCTTAATACCCTCAAGCCTCTCCCCCAAATATAACTTTGCATACAGTACTTGAATTCTTGTCCACTAATAAGATCTTTCTCTCCTTCTTCAAGCAAATCACTCATAGACGAGCAGAGCTAACAACAAATTGAAGAGAGGCATCACAAAATACAATTCTCCTTTGCTATCATATATAGCAAAGTTAACTTGCATTGCCAGCCCCAGATGTTGTGCGGAAGCGTAACAAACACAATATTGATATGGAACTAGATGAGCGACCAAAACAACGAAAAAGAAAGCAAACACAAGAACACAAGAATTTATAGTGGTTCACTCAATCAATGTGATTGAGCTACGTCCACTTTCGGAGCCGGCGAGAAATTCCACTATAATCAATTGGAGAGAATACAATTAGAGTTTGATGATAAACTCTCTACCCAAAATCCCAATACACCAATACCTAGTTAACTCTCTCTCTCTCTGCTATACAGGCGGCATATATGTGTATTGCCTAATTAATCTAGACATATATATATATATATATATATATATAGGATTTTTCTCAGGTAAGAATGTCCTTAGTTTTTCTTATGGAACGGATTTACTGTTTTCACCCACTTTCCGATCACATTTTCACATCTTAACCGTTCAGTTTTTAGGTCCTAATGTATGGATCACCTCTGCAAAATTTCAGCCAATTTGGTGATCGTTAAGGCGTCCAAAACTGCAATTTACACGAACGAACCGAATCTGTCGAACCGGAACCGTTCGTTTACATTGTTGTAATTTGCAGTTTTGGATGCCTTAATGATCACCAATTTGGCTGAAATTTTGCAAAGGTGATCTATACATTAGGACCTAAAAACTGAACGGTTAAGATGTGAAAATTTGATCGGAAAGTGGGTGAAAACTGGAAATTCGTACCTAAGAAAAACTAAGGACATCCTTAGTGTAGCCGGACTGTATATATATATATATATATACAGCCCTTCTTGGTTGCGGACGTCCGCACTTTTTGTTTAGGTGCGGATTTCTAGTTTGTACCCACTTTCCGATCACATTTCCACATCTTAACCGTTCAGTTTTTAGGTTCTAATGTATAGATTACCTCTGCAAAATTTCAGCCAATTTGGTGATCATTAAGGCATTCAAAACTGCAAATTACAACAATATATACGAACGGTTCCGGTTCGACAGATTCGGTTCGTTCGTGTAAATTGCAGTTTTGGATACCTTAACGATCACCAAGTTGGCTAAAATTTTGCAGAGGTGATCTATACATTAGGACCTAAAGACTGAACGGTTAAGATGTGAATGTGTGATCGAAAAGTGGGGAAAAACACAAAATCCGTACGTTTTTGCTTAGGTGCGGATATCCACACCTGAGCAAGGTGATATATATATATATATATATATATATATATATATATATATATCCTATCCTAATTAACCTAGGCACTACAAAAAAAAATTGCAATTGCCAAGGCGCGTCGCCGTCGCAAAAGCCTCTTGCCGTTGCAAAAGACCATTGGCGACGGCTCTGCTACGGGAATGTTTCTGACGCAATTGGTGGCGTCTCCAATACTTACGGCGACGGCATTTGCGCCGTCGCAAGAGCATTAGCGACGGCAAATGGTTTGCCGTCGCAAGTTTCTTGCAACGGAGACTTACCGTCGCAAATACCAATGGCGACGCCACCAATTGCGACTAAAATTTTTTTGCCGTCGCCAAAACCTTTTGCGACGGCAAAATGCCGTGGCAGGAGTATTTATTTATGAATAAAAAAAAATCTGGCATGCATATTTGCATGCCAGATTTTTTAATTTTTTTGGAGGGACAAAAACTGTACAAAAGGAAATGAAGCTTATACAAAAGCCTAAGTTACATTTTATTTTTTCTCATGAATGTTACCAAAATGAATGAAGCTTGTACAAAAATTTATTGCTGCCTTTGGAACTATCTTACTATGTCAGTTTTTGCTTCATAAGTTCAACCGCATTGGTATTCTTCTTTGCTTCATTCATTCATTGATAGCTATGTTCTTCTTTGTGTCAATCTCCTTCTCCACAAATCTTCTTCTCTCTATAGCAAATAGGTCCTACACTGTAAACATTCAGTTCTTGTAAACAAAATCAGTAGATTTAAGACAAGTATTTGAAAATGTGAAACTTGTGATTCAACAAAATCTGCATAGAGAGACTTGAACCAGGAAAAGGGAGAGCAGTGCACATCTACATACACGATTTCAAGACCAAAATCTAATTATACATGGTCTATGCATACAAGGGAAATATATATTTTTCCCAACTCTTTAATCTTGATGATTTAGTATACTTTCCCCGAATCACAAATAAACCAATTTCTTTCTGGTAAGATTGAACAGAAAATGTCAACTCTAATACCAAGTCTTACCAAAAGTGCCTGACATAATCTAGTCCATTACTCTATTGGTTTTTGGTGTCAACCAAAATAAAAACAATGAGAATAGCAATGAAAACTTTCACTCATGATCCTACTGAAAACAACTCAAAAAACAGGAAGACTTGAGCAAATCATAGTAAAATTTCAATATATAAACAATACAAAGAATCAGTAAAATGCCATTCAAATCATAAAGTCCTTAAAGTGAAACATGTATAGAAATTAAAACACATGTAGAAAGCGAACTAAGAGACCTGAGCAGTGCAGGACCGTAAGACTTTGCTGGAGTCAATTGAAGTTGCTTCAATTATCTCTTCATATTTAACATCAACCCCTGCAAACGATAACTAACTAATTTAACTATATCAACAAGGTCCTCCCCAATAATTTAGAAATCTTGTATTACTAGCATTTTATTTCCAGGTAATATAAGCAAGACTCATACCAAGTAGAAGGCTTCAACGGCTTCAAACAATCTTGGGACCCCTGTAGCAAGAAGAATTTAAGGCTGAGAAATGAATCAACAGTAGAAATACACAGTATGGGCTTTAGTATTGGATCTATTAGGCCATTATTTGCTTACATTTTCAGTGTCAAAAATAAACCCAAATACAAGCATAGTGAGGAACCATTTTCTTCGATAAAGGGTATATGCATACTCACAAATCTAATCCAATCCAATCACGCAATTCAACTCATATATTCCATTCTTTACAAGCAACCAAAGGGAACTAGAGGACAGAAATTTCCTAACCTAAACTTGAAACACCATTTCAATTCAAAACCAAAAACAAAAGGATATGACATGCACAGAAAAAAGGGAAATGGATCAAAAAAAAAAAAAAAACAGTGAAGGGAGTAGTTCAATCGATCATGCCAAGAGAAAGTATTATAACATGCAAACTAAGACAGTTTTAAGGAAGACGGCACCTCTTATGGTGACTATATTCAATCTCAAAGCAATTGATAGCAGTTACAGGGTATAATACCTGGGTAGCTCTATCCACAAGACCGTCATCAGCATAGGTCCCTTTATGAGTGCACAGTAGTCTCTAAATGGGGATCTTTGGTGTTCCTGACAAAATAGATGTCACTTAAATAAGATAAATTATAAATGTTCAAGGTTTAGTAAAGTAATGAAAAGGGATACAACACACTGCATACACACTTTCAATTTTGAACCCTTTTGGTCATGAAAACAATTTGTAGAAAACATAGGAAAATACCCCAGAGCCACACGATATTTCTGACCCAACTTCTCAAGCTCTGCCATTACAATCTGTGATACAAGGAGTGTCTGTTTATTTAAAAGATAGATAAACTATTAGAGAAAAATAAACAAAAGCAAAATGGAACATTCCCCTGCATTATGTAACAAAAATTTTGGTGACTATCAAAAGTTCACCAAGTTCTCTTAATCATTCTTGTTATAAAACCCAACAATCAAAAACAATTCCTAAGAAACACTAAACATTAATACGAGTGAATAACTCTAAGACTCACACTTTGCATATAGGTAGTCCATCATTCCCTTCTCCAAATCCAACTGCAGAAAGTGAAAAAAACAAATATATTACCTAATACAGAAGCTTATACATGAAACAATTAGCACCAAACACTCACCTTATTCAGGATAGAGAAATGAGCACATATATATAAATATCCTTAATGAATTAGTGTATTTGCACAAAAGCAAGGTTTCTCAAAACAATTGTCTGTGTCATGAGTAAAAGTAAGTTCACTAACCATTCGAACAAATTTGGAAATCATTGAACTAAAGCCAATTGAAGTGGCTTCAATTATTTCTTCATAGTTAACATCAACCCCTGCAAAGTATAATTAATTAATTTAACAAGATTAATAAGGTCCTCACACAAAAGCACAATAATATATCAATTTTGTATTACTACTATTTTATTTCCAAAGTAATAAGACATTCAAATAAATAGTGCTGCCTGTTAGAAAAGTGCTTTATTTTTTGGAATATATACTCAAAACAATGTTAACTCGTCAGTATACAATTTCAATCCAGGCTCCTAACCCAATATCTGATGTAAGAGTTAATCGAACATATCCACTACCAAGTCAAAATAAATCTAAATGAAATTAGCAGATACCTTCTTCACTATTGGTTCCTGCAACCCTGGTGGTAAATAAGCCAATGTTATACCACTGCCAAAAAATGCCATATTTTTGTATGAACTGCTGCCGGATATTGTATCAATAACACCACCACCACCACTTGGTAGGAAGTTTTGTAACATCACTTCCAACCTCAATCTTCTCCAACACAACAATGTAATGCACCCCAGACTGAAAATAAATAAAATCCTACCACACAAAACCCAGAAAAGTAATAAATTGATAGATCGGGTACTAGAGAGCTACTGATGTATAGATGGTCCTTAATCATTCACCTTAAGGCCTTAAAAGTAAAGGGGACAATGACGCGTGTTGCACGTCCGGTGATATCAAGGCCGGGAAGTTGGGGCCTTTTGTAGATCTGAGCCTTCCAGGTTCGAAACTAAAAGCTATAAAACAAAAATGGGGAAAGTAAGTACCCTCTGCAATTTACTTTGCCCTAAATATTTAGATGTCAAAACGAAATCAAAAAGCTCAAACTTAATACCTCTGCAACTCCTTCTTCACAGTTGCGACTAGTTCCTCGATTAATTTGGCGGATCAGTAGTAGAGAAAAGAGATCGAATGAAAGAATTCTGGCCCCGCAGGCAGAGTGAGAGAGGAGAAGTGCAAAGAAGAAGAAGACGGAGAGGGAGAGAGAGATAGTGAGATACCTGGAGGCGGAGCTCGGAGACCGGACAGGCGGAGACGGGTTGCTGGTTGCTGGTTGCTGGTTACAACCTTGCTCGCTGTGTTCCGTGTTCGGGACTCGGGAGTGCTCCAAGTCTCCAACCCCGAGTTCGGCGGTGGCCGGTGGGGCTTGAAAGGCTGGAGGCGGAGCTCGGAGACCGGAGATGGGTTGCTGGTTACACAGCCTTGCAGGTTGCTGCGTTCTGTGAAATGGACCGGAGATGGGTTAGATCGAAAATGGAGAGAGAGAGAGAGAGAGAGAGAGGGTTGCGGTAAAGAACAAAGATTGAGGATGCATAGTTTATTCTATCGTGCGACGGTACTCTAGATGCAGTAGCAAAGTAGTGAAACTTTGCGACGGCTAATGTTCACCGAAGTAGAATGTTAGAGTTTGGCTACCCCAATTGCCACGGCGCAGTAACTCAGTCGCAAGTTCTGCGACGGCGTAACTTTGCCGTAGAGAAAAGGCAATTTTTTGCGACGGCAAAAGAACGCTGACGCTAACTGGTGAAGCCATTGCAATTTTTTTTTGTAGTGAGGGGTGCCTTGCCCACGTGATCACCATGGGCCATTCAAATTGGATTTTGTCCACCAATATAATAAAGCCAATATAAATAATCTCCACCTTGGCTTTACTTGATGCAAAATTCTTCAAAGTAGAACTTCAAAACCAATCACCGCTCCGACATCCCCGTAGGGAATTTCAAATTCTACAAACACCAATCAAGTTCAAGCAATGCTTGAACTTGCTCAATGGAACCGACTTTGTCAACATATCAGCAGGATTATCTGCAGTTCCAATTTTGAGGAGTTGAACATCACCATCTGACGAATCTTGTGAAATTTGACATTAATATGTTTAGTACGAGCATGAGTAACTTGGTTCTCTGCTAAATGAATAGCACTTTGACTGTCACAAAAAATATCCACATATTCTTGAATAATTCCCAAATCCTCAAGCAAACCACGAAGCCAAACTGCTTCTTTTGCACCCTCTGTTACCGCCATATATTCAGCTTCTGTAGTCGACAAAGCAATTGTAGATTGCAAATTCGACTTCCAACTCACCGGTCCACTAGCAAGAGTAATACACATATATGCCGCCAGTATTGCAGAGAGAGAGAGAGTTAACTAGGTATTGGTGTATTGGGATTTTGGGTAGAGAGTTTATCATCAAACTCTAATTGTATTCTCTCCAATTGATTATAGTGGAATTTCTCGCCGGCTCCGAAAGTGGACGTAGCTCAATCACATTGATTGAGTGAACCACTATAAATTCTTGTGTTCTTGTGTTTGCTTTCTTTTTCGTTGTTTTGGTCGCTCATCTAGTTCCATATCAATATTTTGTTTGTTACGCTTCCGCACAACAAACTGTGCTGAAAAACCAATCCAACATCCACAGTACCAAGAATATACCGTAGAATCCACTTTACTGCTTGCCAATGACCTTACCTGGGTTATGCATATATCTGCTCACCACACTTAAGGCCTGTGAAATATCTGGTCTAGTACGCACCATACAATACATCAAGCTACCAAAAGCACTAGCATAAGGAACTTTGGCCATATATTTCATATCATCATCTGTGCTGGGAGACATAGTAGATTTAAGCTTAAAGTGAGAGGCAAGAGGTGTACTTACATGTTTAGATTTATCATCAAGCCAAACCGATGCAGTACCTTCTTCAAATATTGCTTCTGTGACAAACAAACTTTGCCTCTTGATTTATCTCTTTCAATTTCCATGCCCAAAATTTTTTTAGCTTCTCCCAAGTCCTTCATCTCAAATTCACCACTCAATTGTGATTTCAATTTTTTTATCTCCACCTTGCTCTTAGATGCAATTAACATATCATCAACATATAAGAGCAAATAAATGAAAGTCCCATCCTGTAGCTTGCGAAAATAAACACATGGATCATAAAGACTTCGAGTGTACTTCTGACCGAACATAAATTTATCAAACCGCTTGTACCACTGCCTTGGAGATTGTTTCAAACCATACAATGATTTATGCAGTTTGCAGACCCAATTTTCTTTACCAGCAATTTTAAATCCTTCTGGCTGAGTCATATATATCTCTTCTTTTAATTCACCATGTAAGAAAGCAGTTTTTACATCTAGCTGTGCTAACTCTAGATCAAACTGTGCAACCAAGGCCAAAAAAATACGAATAGAAGAATGCTTAACAACAGGAGAAAATACCTCATTGTAGTCAATTCCTTCTTTTTGTGCGTAGCCTTTAGCTACCAATCTAGCCTTATACCGTGATCCTTCCTTTTTAACAAACACCCACTTGCAACCAATTGCTCTCTTCCCATGCGGTAACTGAACCAACTCCCATGTTTTATTCTTGTGAAGAGACTTCATCTCCTCACCCATAGCTTTTTCCCATTCTACACAATCTGCATGTATGACAGCTTCTTCATAAGTAGTAGGAATTTCTTCTTCAGTAACTGGGAGTGCATAAGTCACCATATCATTAAGCCAAGTTGGCTTTTGAGCATTCCTTTTTCCCTTTGTAGTTGCAATTGGTCCATCTTGCTGTGTAGACTCTTGGGTTGGAGCCTCTACTTCAATACTCATGTCCTCAATATTTAAATCATCTGAATCAACATTACGACTCACTGGATCAATTGGAGTTTCAACAATTTTTTTCTTTAACTCCACCTGCTGCAAACTCTCTACGGTCATTCTCTGCTCTTCAGAATTTTTCTGCTTATTCTGATCAACCATAATAGCCTCATCAAAAGTCACATCTCTGCTTACAACAACTTTCTTCACATCTGAACACCAAAGCTTAAATCCCTTAACACCCTCATTAAATCCCAAGAATATAGCTTTCTTGGCCCTTGGATCAAACTTGCTTTCCCTGACATGAAAATAAGCAGGACAACCAAAAATATGTAAATAGTGATAATCAGTAGCAAGTTTACCAGACCATACCTCCATGGGAGTTTTTCCCTCAAGTGCAGCAGTAGGTAACCTATTAATGAGATGGCTTGCATACACAACTACCTCAGCCCAAAATTCTTTGCCTAATCCAGCATTAGACAACATAGACCGAATTTTCTCCAATAAAGTCTGTTTCATGCGCTCTGCCACCCCATTCTGTTGTGGTGTCTCCCTAACTGTGAAGTGTCTCACAATGCCCTCATCTTGACATAGTTTCAAGAACGGATCAGATTTGTATTCACCACCATTATCTGACCTGAGCCTCTTAATTTTTTGACCGGTCTGAGTCTCAATCATCTTCTTCCACTTCACAAATATATCTAAGACTTCATCTTTATGCTTCATGGTGTACACCCATACTCTTCTAGAGAAGTCATCAACAAAAGAGATATAATAATGCTTACCTCCCAAAGATACAGTTTTGGTAGGTCCCCATACATCAGTGTGAACATAATCTAGAGTACCTTTAGTCTGATGAACTACGGTGCCAAATTTAACTCTAGTCTGTTTTCCCAAGACACAATGTTCACAAAATTTTAATTTTCCTATCTTTGCGCCTTTGAATAGACCTTGCTTCACTAATCCCTGCATTGCTTTCTCACCAGCATGTCCAAGACGCATATGCCATAATTTTGTATTGTCTGCATCATCATCATCTATAGTCTCAGATATTGCTGTTTCACCTGTCACTGTGCTCCCTTGTAGAAAATATAAATTTATGAACTTTTCACCTTTCATCATCACAAGTGAACTAGAGACAACTTTAGCAACTCCACTTTTCAATGTAATTGTGTGCCCTTTTGATTCTAAAGTTCCCAAAGAGATAAGATTTTTCATCAAATTTGGAACATACCTGACATTAGTTAACTCTCTGACTACTCCATCATGCATCTTGAGACGAATTGTACCAATCCCTCTTGTTCTGCAAGGACTGTTGTCTCCCATCAAAACTACTCCACCATTCAACTCCTTGAAAGTAGAGAACCATTCCCTATTAGGACACATATGATGTGAACAACCTGAATCCATAATCCACTTGTCAGAATAACCAACTGCAGATGAATTAGCCAAAGCAAACTCAATCCCATCTTCTTCAAAATCTTCAAAAGCTGATGAACAACTCAAAGCAAAATCAAAGTCGTCATCTTCATCATCTCTTACAACATTCACTTCAGAACCCTTCTTGTCTTTGTTCTTCAACTTAGGACAATCTTTCTTCCAATGACCTTTGTTGCGACAAAAAACACACTCATCTTTTGCAAGAAATTTACTTCTTGACTTGGAACGAGATATACCTCTTTTTCCAGTAGGTTTTCTCTCATCAGATCTGCCCCTTACTACAAGTGCTTCACCTGACACATTCTGAAGTTGCTTCTCTTTCTTTCGGCACTCATTATTTATCAGTGAATTACACACATCATCAAATTTCACATCATTCTTTCCATGCAACAAAGTTGTAATCAAATGCTCATACTCGTCAGGAAGAGAATTTAGCAAACACAAAGCTTTATCCTCATCACTAATTTGCACACCCAAATTAGCCAAATCTGCAAGTATCTTATTGAAATCACTGATGTGTTCAGAGATAGAAACACCCTGTCGATAATTAAATCGAAAAAGCCGCCTCTTCAGGTGAAATCTATTTTCAGCACTCTTGATCATATATTGGTCTTCTAATTTCTTCCACAACTCTTTTGCAGAAGTTTCTTTCATGACAAAGAATTTCTGATCTTTAGCCAGGCACATTCTGATAGAACCACAAGCCCACTTGTTAATTCTCGCCCACTCCACATCATCTATATATGCAGGTTTATCTTCCAGAGCTATATCCAATTCTTGTTGACACAAGACATCCATCATCTCACACTGCCACATGCCAAAATTGTTGGTGCCATTAAACTTTTCAACTTCAAATTTGGCATTACCAATTGATGGCCTGGAAGTCGACCAACGCGAAGAACCTGAAGACTCAGTCCCTGTCTTTTTCTCGTCAACCATGGTTTCCAATCAATGAATCAATTCCCAATTCATAACCAGAGCTCTGATGCCAGTTTGTTGTGTAGAAGCGTAACAAACACAATATGGATATGGAACTAGATGAGCGACCAAAACAACGAAAAAGAAAGCAAACACAAGAACACAAGAATTTATAGTGGTTCACTCAATCAATGTGATTGAGCTACGTCCACTTTCGGAGCCGGCAAGAAATTCCACTATAATCAATTA